>NC_068360.1:1937791-2135291 GCF_020536995.1 Dreissena polymorpha | reverse complement strand
TATGCCACACATTTACATCAGCGCGTGTAAATCGCGGCTTTTATACTTACAGTTCACGTTTAACATTTCAATAAATTTGCAACAAATCAAACTACCGTATTTCCTTTAACTATTAATGAAAATATTAATAATTCCCTCCCTCTGGAGATCCAATACATAGAGTACGTTTATTTTGATTCTTACAAAACCTCACTTGAGCCAATCTATATATCATGTGGACTTTAGTTTATGCCATACGCATAAATGTGGCGTTTGATAAAGCCCTAGCTATTAAAATATGTTGTACTTTTATCTCAGTGAGTTTTAACTTCAGAAGTATAGATATCATAAGAAAGAGTAAACAAATTAGTGTTGGTTATACGAGCTCAGTCGGATATCAAATGCTGACATTGTATTAATAAAACAGAACGGAACAGTACATACATTTTATTTATACTTATATATAAGCACATCGTCTTAATACATAAATAAATAAGTATGTCACGTTTTCAATACAGTGTAGTTCAATTCAAATGACAAATATGCAAAAAGTAAAGATTTTAAACAGTCTTTATAATTCTATTTAAAACAGCATGACAGTTCTACTTATTCATATCTTAGTTACGATATCTTAGATGTTGTCCGTTTTTTAGAACAATTCCATTGAATGCGTACTTGCTGTAAGTCTTGAACTACTATTATGCACCCTTTTATTTCACCATATTAATTTACTTGATTCGTGTGAAATGCTCATATGAACATCCGTTCATTTAACCCAGATTAATCGCGGATTCGGGATTATGGGTTTAGGCGGGGTGGGGATTATTTCATCGTCAAACCCATCCTGTTTAAAACTAAGCAATTTGCTTAACACATGTTATAGTATTGTGCAATGTTCACTAAGTTTTTTGTAAATAAATAAATAATTGCGACTGAAATGGTCGAACCATGTCAAATTTTACCTCTCTAAATGCGCCTGTGCGCATATTGGAATGCGTATGCAATCATGGCCAGTGGTTATTATTAATATACAAATGTATCATAATCGCGACATCAAACTCAATTGTCGTTGCATTTCCAAGTAATTTTAAATAGTGGCTGAATGTTAAACAAGGGTCCAGCGGGGAATGCCGCACGCAATCTACCATGCTGGTTTTGCGTGGCTTAAAATATAATATTTCGTGTTGATGCTTATGCTATGTCATCGTTCAATTAGCAATAACAGCAATCGCATATGCTTTGGAAATTGTGGTTACTAACTTACTGAGTGACCGATGGACCGACCGAACAACGAACGAACAAACGAACGAGCGACCGACAGAATGAACGAATAAATAAAGACATATCGAAATAAATAAATACACCACTCAATCAACCAATCAATCATTCAATCACTCAATAAACGATATTTACACGGGTATATAGGAATTAATTATTGCCATATTACTCTCGTCTATGCGGACATGTCATTTGTGCATGTTTGTTGTTTCAGATTAAAAAAACTATCGTTTTTCCTCGTTTGTAAACATGTAAATGCTAAATGCTATGTCCAGATTAAAACATTTACAGAAAAGAAGGACTAGTGGAGCGAAAACATGAACAATCTTGAAAAATTACGTTGAATATACAGAGGCTTAAATATTATACAGCCGCTGTTATTGTTTGTAAAAAAAATATTAAAGGGTATTGGGTATGAGACGTACGATAACATGTAAGGTTTATTACATTTTTGAATCTATAATGTCACACCCAAATAAACTAGATAATATATTACTGCACTTAGGATACAAAATGCGCATCCTGTATGCGGTAATATTGTTATCATAATATTCTTTAATATCTTTTTACTTCTGATTAAACGTCATTTATATCAGATGTGAGCCGGTATACATCCTAGTTGCAATAATCCAACACCCAGTTGTACGTAAGTAGTCATTAAAGCTCGGATTAATAAAGAACAAGTATTAAATATCTTTTACAACTTCAAACGATAATGCGAATTCGACTGTTGAAAAAAAAGCACACCGAACAATTATTCGTTCAATTCTGAGTCCGCCCAATCAGCGACATCCACTGAACTTTTTTCCCATGAGTAATAATGGCCTCATGTGTAATGTATATGTGATCTAAATCTGTTTTATATGACTTCTACATTGGAATATTCATACAATGTCTTAAAGCAAATGGTTAATAGCTATACGCTATCGTGCATTTTATACGTTAGTCAAATGAGATCGCCACAGATAAAACAAAGACAAAACGACTACTCGAGCATAGCTTTAAAAGAGCTACATGCCATTCAACTTGCAGGCATCCTAAATAGCGGTCCATATACACGGGACGACGTGCGAATACAATCTATAATAATAATACGAATTAATAAATATTGGAACGATGTGTGATAGGCCAAGAGTTCACAGACGTCATATGTGTAACAGAGTCATTCTCATGGGTTTGCTGGTCGTATTGTCTACTTATAATAGATAGCAGTCATTTGGGAGAACTGTGTCATTGATTCGTACTGCCTTAGTAAACTTGGTTCCATATTAGGAATATGAATCTATGACCGACTGTCACATACCGTGTGAAAATAACGGTTGTTTTGTTTAAATTGAAGTCACTTGAAAGACACGAGTATCCCATCCCAAAAGATAGATTCATTGATAAAAGGTATTTGCAATTGTCAATGTATAGGTCAATACTAGATCGATAGAAATATTGAAATTTTAAATGATAGACAATGCATCGTTTCACGGGTAGGAAACATTTGCAAACACTTCATCGCATAATGGGTTTTGTAAAATACTCAATTGAAATGTTTTTAAGCGCTGCAAAAACTGCTATGAAGACAATAAAACAGGGTGCAGAATCAACGGGGTTTTCAGGGGTTTAAATACGGGCTGGACATAATAGAATCAGATCGTTAAGAACTTTATTTTTGCAAATATCTCAAGTTATTGAAATACATTTGCAAAAGTCCATAGTGCATAACAGACAGGTTTTTTTTGCAATATGTTCCGATATCTTAAGGTATAAGAATAAATCATTGAATGCGTCTGAAATCGATGACAACAGTTTACGTTGCGTGAAGCATCACCGGCCATTAAGCGAGTATAACGTATGCAGTAAAAGTGAAAAATTTCGAAGAAGAACACATGCTTATTAAATAAAATAATTTTGATGTAGTTCACATTGCCATAAGCAGCATAAGAATCTTCCTTGTATGCACTAGTTGAAATTTTTAAGAAATCTTGTTTAAAAAAGTTATTTGAAATAAAGCACCGCTTACCGTCGTGTTAAATCTCTTTTAGTTAAATAGTGGAACCCCAAAAAAGTCACGTGATACTGAACCCTGAACATCCTCAATCACAACAAATCAAGATGCATTGGTGTTCATGTATATATCTACATGTACTAGTATATAATAAATAACTTAATTTGTATTTTGCAGATGGATAGCAAAACGTTTATTATGTTTTTGGTCGTTTGCTGGACGTTTGTTGCATTGTCGCGTTTGACAGATGCGCGCGCAGCATACTTCGATGATTAGTTAGTAAGTACCATCTTGCACATTCGCAGTGGATTCCCATGTCTTTACTGCAATCGCATAATCTTACTGAAACCACGTGATCTTACAAGACACGCTGATAATGATGACTCTTATAATCCTCACAATTAAATCTTGAGGAGAATTAATTATACAATTAAATACAACGGTAGTAATTCTATAAAGATAAGACATACCAATTATCCCACTAAGTGTGTTATAATTATGGTAACGTCATAGTTGCGGAACACGTTGGCCACAATTTGCTAGTTATGTCACGAGTCTACATGGAATAATGGCATCTATTGGTCAAAAGGATTTTGTTAAAAAATACTGTCTAAATTGTATCAAATCGTAACAGTAATCCGTCCTAAAATATATGACAACACATGTCAATTACTGCGATTTGATAACGAATAAAACAGGATTTAATTCCAGCCTCTATGTTAAGTAAATGGCAATTTTTATATACATTCTCGTTCAATGCTACGAATGTCAATTTTTGTTAAAAAAATATATATCTGGTAAAATTGTGTTTAATGTTAGCTTATGTTAGTATAATTTTGTAAGACGAGACCATAATCATTTGAAACGTTAAAATATTTTTTTGGACAAACAAATATGCGGCCCAAAAAGGATTTCGAATATCAGCCATCTATCAATGTCTTCTTAGCGATTCCAAATCAAGTCGTTTGGAATATTTGAAATTGTAAATCGACCTGCACCGAGTGACGCAAGTCCATGATGGGGAGAATGTCACGTATCGCTGTCTGATGTGTCTGACCACTGCTAGACGATTATCTGGTATTTGATATTCCAGGCGGCTGTTCACTAAGGATTGTTTGTTATTCCTATATTCAGTAACAATTGGTCGAAGTGCGTTCAAATTGTTTCCTTTTTTTATTTAAGCATATTTCGGATTAGGTTATTATGCTTTCTAATATGCTTATGCACTTAAAATGACCTTCTATAGTACCTAGCACGCCATCGCTTTACTAGGAAACAGCATTTTTATTGCCATTTTATTGAGTCGTCATATGTAAGTAACATCGCTTATGCCATGAAAAATACAAATACCAAATGCTTTAATTGGCCACACATATCCGAGTATGTATTGCTAAACAATAAGAATTAATTGTAATAAATAAATAATATACTTTCGAATACCAAATCTTGTTTTACTGTCCATAAGTCTAGTCAAGAAACAGGACATCACGAAACGGGTCGTTAGTTTTATAGTTATCCACTAGCTTTACAATGTTGGGGCTCCAGTGATCTCCCAAGTAAATTATTCAACTAATAATAAGTGCGTATAAGTCAATACAAAAAGGGACAGTGTACTAGGTGCTTGCCATTGGGCGCTTAATAACACTGGTTCGTTTCTGGAGCAACGCGGCTTCTACATCTTTCAATTAACGCAGTTACCCACCCTACACGTGACCATATATGTCGTACTTCGGTCGCATAAAGTAAAACACAAAGCTAAGACGACAACGACAAAGAGATCAGCTACCAAAGCAGCAAATTGGTCATTTCTCATTACCACTAATTAAGACCACCTTTCGATTCATGGATCCACACTGACATCTGCAAAATGTAAAATTAAAACCATTTGTGGGTCCATTGCCCATGCACTAATGCGTTCATTGTGTTTGCATCTTTTATCTAGACTGACAGGAAAAAAACGTGTCGACAAAACATCCATTGTCTTGACCTATTTTTAGACAAATACATTAGATACCCATTATGATATTTGATACACTGTTGAATCACACTGGTTCTCATTGTTAATATTCACAATGACAAAGACACCTTCCATCATCTTCTAAAAATGAATGATACATTATATGTGATTTATGCAAATAAACACCACTCAAAACATCGTTTTTGGAACAATAATTCATTTAATAATCAACTTGAAGGGGCCGTTTAACAGAGTTCACGTTTTGATTAATTGAAAAATTAAAAAAAGTTGTTTCAGATTGGCAAATTTTCGTTTTAGTTATGATATTTTAGAGGAAATAGTAATACTGACCATTTACCATGCTCTTAAATATCTATTATATGCATCTTTTGACGATTTGAAAACCTGAATATGAATGAGCATGGATGGTCGAGTGGTCTAGGCGGGATACTTTTTACTACAGGACTCCAGGGGTCAGTGGTTCGAGCCCTGTTGAGGGTTCCTTTTTTACTTTTTAAAAATTGTATTCTTGTTTTATACTGGAGATTTTAAGTTCAAATGTTTTAATTTATCAATATAAGCTTTTAATGACAATATTCAATACATGCCAACATCTGTTAAACGGCCCCTTCAAAGAGTTTCAAATAATAACATTCTTTATAACATTTTAATTGTAGTCGACAGGTATTAACCCAAATTGGAAAATTACTATCACGCAATACAAAATGTTAATTATATATAATAAGCCATATTTGAGTTGTGTATCGATAAATACAGAACGACGAAACGCCTATAAATTTAACAACAATGGCGACCACCCGCGTTGCTGAATATAAGCTCACATAAAGTAAAATTGTTTGTTTGGGCAAATCATTGAGATATTAACATCACATGCATTCATTCACGTTTACAATTTAAATTCACTCTATAGATCATATTAATAAAATATCCCACTTAGTTAAAGGGATCTTTTCACGGTTTGGTAAATTGACAAAATTGAGAAAAGTTGTTTCAGAATCGCACATTTTCGGTTTAGTTATGATATTTGTGCGGAAACAGTATACTGAACATTTGCCATGGTCTAATATAGCCATTATATGCATCTTTTGACGATTTAAAAACCTAAAAATTATAAAGCGTTGCAACGCGAAACGATTGAATAATTTGGAGAGTTCTGTTGTTGTCGTTTAAATTTGTGAAACTACGAAGATTGCGTATATAAGGTATAAAATACGCATTTTATGTATGTTTGGCAGGATAGCTCAGTTGGCTAATGCGTTTTTACTTCAGGATTCCGGGGTTCACTGGTTCGAGCCCTGTTGCAGGCTACTTTTTTTTCCTTTTTTAAATTTTATTTTTGATTTTTTACTGGAGCTTTTCAAATTCAATTTGTACATTTATCAATATAAAGCATTTAATGATAAACTTTAAAACATGCCAAAATCTGTGAAAAGGCCCATTTAAGGTGTTTTCTTTCTTTTTAAAGAAAACTCCGCGCGTGTAATTTTATAATTTGTATATGTTTGTAACTGATAAAGCAATACTATTAAATATTATAGGATCTATTATAAAGCTCTGTCACCAACCATTTCTTGATACATAAAATAAACTTATATACTAAAACTTGTAACGAGTTTTAAACAATATTGCGGATTCAAAACCACGCTACGTTTTACAACAATTCGTGCTTTTTTCATGATAATATTGCTTCCTACTACACACAGAAATTTATGGGTGCATAGTAATGTAGTTCTGAAAGATATTAGCCATGTGAGAATGTGAATGGGTATTCATTAAGCACTTAGTAATGGTCTTTGATAAAATAGCAACATAATATTGGGTAATTTTATAATTGGAATTTCTTTTTAAAGGGCCCCAAACACATGCTATATATATTTGTTCATTACTTGGAAAATTTAAAATCAATTTTTGAAAGGAAACGTTCATTTTGTTACACTGTTTTGTTCACTTACATTTTAAACGCAATATAATTCCAGTTATTGCTTGTATTTTCACGTATGAATGTACACAGTGTTTTACAAACACAAACGTGTTCGAATGGTTTCTGCCATTATAGCAAATAAGCGTCTATAGTACTAGTATAAATATAATCCCGAAAGGTTAACTAGCAAAACGCTAAGTGGATAAACGTTGTAATCATCTAAAATAGCTGCATTATCAAAGGTTTCTAATATCCTATCTTACACAGCTCGAAAGCGTCCGACGTTGTCCAAACAAGGCTGCACTCGACTGATATCTGGATGCAACCTAGCCAAATGTCTCTATTCTGTGTCACAGAAAACGTTGAATCGCTGTATTGTATTTTTAGGACACGTGTTCGTATGTAGAATGAGATTTAAAGTATTGCGACATAAATATAACACTGAAAAGCATGTTATCAGCAACATTTGTATGAAATAGAAAACCGGGAAATTAACAGCGACATATTTGTACAAATTCTTTTAAAATGGTAAAAATAGACAGTTCTTAAATTTTATTTTTCTCTTGTTTAAAAAGCCCGTTTTCTATTAGTAACTTCCCTATAAAATGGTAGGATGCGTTTATTGTATATCTCCATACAAAGAGTGATCTGAAGAAAGTTATAAATTATATAGGCATAGACGCGCAGGCTGGTTTTAGACATAATATGAACACTGTATATAAAGAATTGAGTTACATGGCGTTCTTCCACGCACGTTAAGTAAAAATACGTTTTCCTTAGAAAGTGCAGCCTTAGGCGCGGAAAAACCACATAAACTTAGAAAAACACACAAGTTGCTTTCAAACTGTGAAAGACAATGCATGGGTTTTCATGAAATTTAATACGAATTTAAGAATGTCCATCGTATACAAATTTATGAAAAAGTAACTTAAGATCATTTTTATTTTGAACCAAATGTTCCACATTTATTGAATTATTTAAGCTGTTTTAGCTAAATCTGTCAGTATTTGAGTAAAATGCAATAAAAGGCAGTGATGGATTGCATTTGATGACAGTTTAAAATGTTAGCAATCACTCTATTTAGTTTGGATGTAGAATAATATTATATGAATTATATATGAATTGCAAAAGAAAAAAGTCAAGTTTATTATGACGTCGTTTATATACTATGTAAAATATACTATGTAAAAGATCATTCTTTACGTGAATAGATGTAAAATTGTTTACCTGTAAATGGTAAACTCATGGACATTCTTATTTTATTGTATTGAAAATAACCTTTTAAACTGTTATCTGATCAAAATTACTTGAACGTGGTATACTTTTGTCAGCTTTAATCGTCAATTAAAACTTGGTATGATTTACCAATACCAACAATGCCTGTTTAATGTAGAATACTTTAAATATAAAGTTGTTTTGGATAAATTATATTTGTGCTTGCAGATGACAATCGTTCGGTTCAAAAACGCAACTCAGTGGACACGGCGACATTTCAACTGATCATGTACTGCCTAACACGAGGGAAAAATGACTCTGTCTGTAGGTCACATAACCCCAAACCGTTGTTGTTTTTCCACGCAAGCAAGCCCTTTTGTTGGGTGAAATGACATCAGAAATTCTGCCTCTACATGGATTTTACCTAAAATGTGCCAAAAAAAAAGAAAAAAGTTTGTTCGAAACCTGTTCAAATCCTGCTTTGATGCACAAATATTGCCATTGATGATTTTTGTCACTTATTTAGTCATCTGTTACATCAACTTTGCCTATGAGAATCGTAAGTGATGACTTGTATGAAGTCTTAGTGCTGCATGTATGATGAAACCAAGTTTGGCTTTTCTACCATAATTCTTGACGCGAAACGCTGTTATGCATGACGCTTTCAACGGCAACTTTTATGAATAAATCTGTGTGTCATTGTATCGGAACTTTGTGATTTTTCTCAAAACAGATTATACCTGTGGGAAAAGTGCCTTTTATATAAATTTGAAGGGGTTGGGTTCTCTTAAAGGTCACATAACCCCAAACCGGAACTCCTGTTTACAGGGTTACATGCAGTCAATTTGATATATAGCACACATTGTTCAGTGAGTGCTGCCTAGGATTTGTAAAATAGAATGCAAATGGTTGTTTTTGGTATTAATGTGAAGGTATATTTGTAAGCAATAAGAAAAAAAGCCATTTTTGTGCTCTACTTTTTCTGTTGATGGTTCCCGGCTTTGAAAGTAGGTCATTCTATTTGAGTAAAAATGGTCGCCTCCACATGTGTCAAAACTGGTGTGCCTATTCTAAGGTAAATATTTTGAGTTACAACACATAGAATTTGATGGCATGCAAAAGATTTCAAAAGATTATGCATTTATCTTTCCAATGATGTATGATGATATAGTGTTGAAACGCTTGGTCATGGTAAAAATTGATATCGAACATCAACTATTTTATATGTAATATAGAAGGAAATTAATTGCGCATGCGTAACCTTTAAGAACTTCCGACCAAGTTAGTCGTCTGCCAGAATTTTGACAATTGACCATCAAAAACTCTCTGTATTGCAAAACATAACTGCCAGATGTCATTTTGACCCAAATTAGGGCTGTTTGCAATTGGGCTGTAGCACTTGGGGTAATAAGGGGGGTAAATGCTGGAAAATCACACCGAAACCTGTTCCGGAGACATATTCTAAGACTACTTAAACACTCGGTATTGTTTTTCAGTGACATTTTGACATTAATTTGCATCAGTCTCAAAAATGAACCTAATGCATGTCTTTATTTCATCTGTATCTATTATTATTGTTTACTTTTTTAACCTTTTACTGTTAAAAATGCCTGCCAATTTTTGACCGACACTGTTATTTGCCTTCGCTTTCAACCCCGTCAGGCAATTCTACTCAGAATAAGTTTTAATAAAACTTCTTTGCCTTATTTTTCCTGTTTGGATATCTTGCTGAGTTCAAGCAAAATCAAGTGTTCAGCTGAAAACACAAAAATGATAATAATATTATGCTTTCTTTGCTGGAGGAATGTTGTTGTTATAGACCCTGCATGAAAAACACCAGGCAATCTGTATTTAAGTGACCTCATTATCACTATTATTATGCGTAAACCTAAGCGTGCATTTGTAGGCGGTGTCGAAATGGGTCTATAGCTCTGTCTGAACTGTCGTCCAATTGGTTTACAGGTCCGGCTGAAGTGACAGGCCATCAAACTGTACAGCATGACTGATTCGGAGACAGCCCTCAACACTCGCCCAGTCGTGTCGAGAGGATCGGTGTCTTTGTAGGTTAGTACACCGTTATTTTCAATTAAATCTATTGTAAAATGATTTCTTCGATATCTTGGCACACGTTTGTCCCCAAAATTAGGAAAATTGGGTGTTTTACATTTACTGCAGCTCTGAAACAACATTTTAAGGCGATAACTTTACCAGTGTGCCCGACAATGTGATTCCGGCGTGGTGACTTATCCCTTTGCAGCAAATAAAGCAACAAAGACTATTGAAAGCTTACGCTAATTGTATCCCACTTACATTAGTTGGCACCGTTATTGGTAAATGTGCACAAAAAAACCTTTTTGTTTCCTCAGATTACACGGAATCGAGCACCCGGGCCAGACTGACACTTTCCGGAGCCTGTCCGAGACGGAACTCGAGCCTAGGAATCATAGGTCCAGGTGTGGCAAAAGACTTAAAGCTCATGTCTGACGATCACTTTTTTTGAGTCAGGAATTCAAGTGTGTTGTTTTTCCACGCAAGCAAGCCCTTTTGTTGGGTGAAATGACATCAGAAATTCTGCCTCTACATGGATTTTACCTAAAATGTGCCAAAAAAAAAGAAAAAAGTTTGTTCGAAACCTGTTCAAATCCTGCTTTGATGCACAAATATTGCCATTGATGATTTTTGTCACTTATTTAGTCATCTGTTACATCAACTTTGCCTATGAGAATCGAAAGTGATGACTTGTATGAAGTCTAAGTGCTGCATGTATGATGAAACCAAGTTTGGCTTTTCTACCATAATTCTTGACGCGAAACGCTGTTATGCATGACGCTTTCAACGGCAACTTTTATGAATAAATCTGTGTGTCATTGTATCGGAACTTTGTGATTTTTCTCAAAACAGATTATACCTGTGGGAAAAGTGCCTTTTATATAAATTTGAAGGGGTTGGGTTCTCTTAAAGGTCACATAACCCCAAACCGGAACTCCTGTTTACAGGGTTACATGCAGTCAATTTGATATATAGCACACATTGTTCAGTGAATGCTGCCTAGGATTTGTAAAATAGAATGCAAATGGTTGTTTTTGGTATTAATGTGAAGGTATATTTGTAAGCAATAAGAAAAAAAGCCATTTTTGTGCTCTACTTTTTCTGTTGATGGTTCCCGGCTTTGAAAGTAGGTCATACTATTTGAGTAAAAATGGTCGCCTCCACATGTGTCAAAACTGGTGTGCCTATTCTAAGGTAAATATTTTGAGTTACAACACATAGAATTTGATGGCATGCATTTTTTTCAAAAGATTATGCATTTATCTTTCCAATGATGTATGATGATATAGTGTTGAAACGCTTGGTCATGGTAAAAATTGATATCGAACATCAACTATTTTATATGTAATATAGAAGGAAATTAATTGCGCATGCGTAACCTTTAAGAACTTCCGACCAAGTTAGTCGTCTACCAGAATTTTGACAATTGACCATCAAAAACTCTCTGTATTGCAAAACATAACTGTCAGATGTCATTTTGACCCAAATTAGGGCTGTTTGCAATTGGACTGTAGCACTTGGGGTAATAAGGGGGGTAAATGCTGGAAAATCACACCGAAACCTGTTCCGGAGACATATTCTAAGACTACTTAAACACTCGGTATTGTTTTTCAGTGACATTTTGACATTAATTTGCATCAGTCTCAAAAATGAACCTAATGCATGTCTTTATTTCATCTGTATCTATTATTATTGTTTACTTTTTGAACCTTTTACTGTTAAAAATGCCTGCCAATTTTTGACCGACACTGTTATTTGCCTTCGCTTTCAACCCCGTCAGGCAATTCTACTCAGAATAAGTTTTAATAAAACTACTTTGCCTTATTTTTCCTGTTTGGATATCTTGCTGAGTTCAAGCAAAATCAAGTGTTCAGCTGAAAACACAAAAATGATAATAATATTATGCTTTCTTTGCTGGAGGAATGTTGTTGTTATAGACCCTGCATGAAAAACACCAGGCAATCTGTATTTAAGTGACCTCATTATCACTATTATTATGCGTAAACCTAAGCGTGCATTTGTAGGCGGTGTCGAAATGGGTCTATAGCTCTGTCTGAACTGTCGTCCAATTGGTTTACAGGTCCGGCTGAAGTGACAGGCCATCAAAACTGTACAGCATGACTGATTCGGAGACAGCCCTCAACACTCGCCCAGTCGTGTCGAGAGGATCGGTGTCTTTGTAGGTTAGTACACCGTTATTTTCAATTAAATCTATTGTAAAATGATTTCTTCGATATCTTGGCACACGTTTGTCCCCAAAATTAGGAAAATTGGGTGTTTTACATTTACTGCAGCTCTGAAACAACATTTTAAGGCGATAACTTTACCAGTGTGCCCGACAATGTGATTCCGGCGTGGTGACTTATCCCTTTGCAGCAAATAAAGCAACAAAGACTATTGAAAGCTTACGCTAATTGTATCCCACTTACATTAGTTGGCACCGTTATTGGTAAATGTGCACAAAAAAAACTTTTTGTTTCCTCAGATTACACGGAATCGAGCACCCGGGCCAGACTGACACTTTCCGGAGCCTGTCCGAGACGGAACTCGAGCCTAGGAATCATAGGTCCAGGTGTGGCAAAAGACTTAAAGCTCATGTCTGACGATCACTTTTTTTGAGTCAGGAATTCAAGTGTGTTGTTTTTCCACGCAAGCAAGCCCTTTTGTTGGGTGAAATGACATCAGAAATTCTGCCTCTACATGGATTTTACCTAAAATGTGCCAAAAAAAAAGAAAAAAGTTTGTTCGAAACCTGTTCAAATCCTGCTTTGATGCACAAATATTGCCATTGATGATTTTTGTCACTTATTTAGTCATCTGTTACATCAACTTTGCCTATGAGAATCGAAAGTGATGACTTGTATGAAGTCTAAGTGCTGCATGTATGATGAAACCAAGTTTGGCTTTTCTACCATAATTCTTGACGCGAAACGCTGTTATGCATGACGCTTTCAACGGCAACTTTTATGAATAAATCTGTGTGTCATTGTATCGGAACTTTGTGATTTTTCTCAAAACAGATTATACCTGTGGGAAAAGTGCCTTTTATATAAATTTGAAGGGGTTGGGTTCTCTTAAAGGTCACATAACCCCAAACCGGAACTCCTGTTTACAGGGTTACATGCAGTCAATTTGATATATAGCACACATTGTTCAGTGAATGCTGCCTAGGATTTGTAAAATAGAATGCAAATGGTTGTTTTGGGTATTAATGTGAAGGTATATTTGTAAGCAATAAGAAAAAAAGCCATTTTTGTGCTCTACTTTTTCTGTTGATGGTTCCCGGCTTTGAAAGTAGGTCATACTATTTGAGTAAAAATGGTCGCCTCCACATGTGTCAAAACTGGTGTGCCTATTCTAAGGTAAATATTTTGAGTTACAACACATAGAATTTGATGGCATGCATTTTTTTCAAAAGATTATGCATTTATCTTTCCAATGATGTATGATGATATAGTGTTGAAACGCTTGGTCATGGTAAAAATTGATATCGAACATCAACTATTTTATATGTAATATAGAAGGAAATTAATTGCGCATGCGTAACCTTTAAGAACTTCCGACCAAGTTAGTCGTCTGCCAGAATTTTGACAATTGACCATCAAAAACTCTCTGTATTGCAAAACATAACTGCCAGATGTCATTTTGACCCAAATTAGGGCTGTTTGCAATTGGGCTGTAGCACTTGGGGTAATAAGGGGGGTAAATGCTGGAAAATCACACCGAAACCTGTTCCGGAGACATATTCTAAGACTACTTAAACACTCGGTATTGTTTTTCAGTGACATTTTGACATTAATTTGCATCAGTCTCAAAAATGAACCTAATGCATGTCTTTATTTCATCTGTATCTATTATTATTGTTTACTTTTTGAACCTTTTACTGTTAAAAATGCCTGCCAATTTTTGACCGACACTGTTATTTGCCTTCGCTTTCAACCCCGTCAGGCAATTCTACTCAGAATAGGTTTTAATAAAACTACTTTGCCTTATTTTTCCTGTTTGGATATCTTGCTGAGTTCAAGCAAAATCAAGTGTTCAGCTGAAAACACAAAAATGATAATAATATTATGCTTTCTTTGCTGGAGGAATGTTGTTGTTATAGACCCTGCATGAAAAACACCAGGCAATCTGTATTTAAGTGACCTCATTATCACTATTATTATGCGTAAACCTAAGCGTGCATTTGTAGGCGGTGTCGAAATGGGTCTATAGCTCTGTCTGAACTGTCGTCCAATTGGTTTACAGGTCCGGCTGAAGTGACAGGCCATCAAAACTGTACAGCATGACTGATTCGGAGACAGCCCTCAACACTCGCCCAGTCGTGTCGAGAGGATCGGTGTCTTTGTAGGTTAGTACACCGTTATTTTCAATTAAATCTATTGTAAAATGATTTCTTCGATATCTTGGCACACGTTTGTCCCCAAAATTAGGAAAATTGGGTGTTTTACATTTACTGCAGCTCTGAAACAACATTTTAAGGCGATAACTTTACCAGTGTGCCCGACAATGTGATTCCGGCGTGGTGACTTATCCCTTTGCAGCAAATAAAGCAACAAAGACTATTGAAAGCTTACGCTAATTGTATCCCACTTACATTAGTTGGCACCGTTATTGGTAAATGTGCACAAAAAAACCTTTTTGTTTCCTCAGATTACACGGAATCGAGCACCCGGGCCAGACTGACACTTTCCGGAGCCTGTCCGAGACGGAACTCGAGCCTAGGAATCATAGGTCCAGGTGTGGCAAAAGACTTAAAGCTCATGTCTGACGATCACTTTTTTTGAGTCAGGAATTCAAGTGTGTTGTTTTTCCACGCAAGCAAGCCCTTTTGTTGGGTGAAATGACATCAGAAATTCTGCCTCTACATGGATTTTACCTAAAATGTGCAAAAAAAAAAGAAAAAAGTTTGTTCGAAACCTGTTCAAATCCTGCTTTGATGCACAAATATTGCCATTGATGATTTTTGTCACTTATTTAGTCATCTGTTACATCAACTTTGCCTATGAGAATCGAAAGTGATGACTTGTATGAAGTCTAAGTGCTGCATGTATGATGAAACCAAGTTTGGCTTTTCTACCATAATTCTTGACGCGAAACGCTGTTATGCATGACGCTTTCAACGGCAACTTTTATGAATAAATCTGTGTGTCATTGTATCGGAACTTTGTGATTTTTCTCAAACAGATTATACCTGTGGGAAAAGTGCCTTTTATATAAATTTGACGGGGTTGGGTTCTCTTTAAGAACTTCCGACCAAGTTAGTCGTCTGCCAGAATTTTGACAATTGACCATCAAAAACTCTCTGTATTGCAAAACATAACTGCCAGATGTCATTTTGACCCAAATCAGGGCTGTTTGCAATTGGGCTGTAGCACTTGGGGTAATAAGGGGGGTAAATGCTGGAAAATCACACCGAAACCTGTTCCGTAGACATATTCTAAGACTACTTAAACACTCGGTATTGTTTTTCAGTGACATTTTGACATTAATTTGCATCAGTCTCAAAAATGAACCTAATGCATGTCTTTATTTCATCTGTATCTATTATTATTGTTTACTTTTTGAACCTTTTACTGTTAAAAATGCCTGCCAATTTTTGACCGACACTGTTATTTGCCTTCGCTTTCAACCCCGTCAGGCAATTCTACTCAGAATAAGTTTTAATAAAACTACTTTGCCTTATTTTTCCTGTTTGGATATCTTGCTGAGTTCAAGCAAAATCAAGTGTTCAGCTGAAAACACAAAAATGATAATAATATTATGCTTTCTTTGCTGGAGGAATGTTGTTGTTATAGACCCTGCATGAAAAACACCAGGCAATCTGTATTTAAGTGACCTCATTATCACTATTATTATGCGTAAACCTAAGCGTGCATTTGTAGGCGGTGTCGAAATGGGTCTATAGCTCTGTCTGAACTGTCGTCCAATTGGTTTACAGGTCCGGCTGAAGTGACAGGCCATCAAAACTGTACAGCATGACTGATTCGGAGACAGCCCTCAACACTCGCCCAGTCGTGTCGAGAGGATCGGTGTCTTTGTAGGTTAGTACACCGTTATTTTCAATTAAATCTATTGTAAAATGATTTCTTCGATATCTTGGCACACGTTTGTCCCCAAAATTAGGAAAATTGGGTGTTTTACATTTACTGCAGCTCTGAAACAACATTTTAAGGCGATAACTTTACCAGTGTGCCCGACAATGTGATTCCGGCGTGGTGACTTATCCCTTTGCAGCAAATAAAGCAACAAAGACTATTGAAAGCTTACGCTAATTGTATCCCACTTACATTAGTTGGCACCGTTATTGGTAAATGTGCACAAAAAAACCTTTTTGTTTCCTCAGATTACACGGAATCGAGCACCCGGGCCAGACTGACACTTTCCGGAGCCTGTCCGAGACGGAACTCGAGCCTAGGAATCATAGGTCCAGGTGTGGCAAAAGACTTAAAGCTCATGTCTGACGATCACTTTTTTTGAGTCAGGAATTCAAGTGTGTTGTTTTTCCACGCAAGCAAGCCCTTTTGTTGGGTGAAATGACATCAGAAATTCTGCCTCTACATTGATTTTACCTAAAATGTGCCAAAAAAAAAGAAAAAAGTTTGTTCGAAACCTGTTCAAATCTTGCTTTGATGCACAAATATTGCCATTGATGATTTTTGTCACTTATTTAGTCATCTGTTACATCAACTTTGCCTATGAGAATCGAAAGTGATGACTTGTATGAAGTCTAAGTGCTGCATGTATGATGAAACCAAGTTTGGCTTTTCTACCATAATTCTTGACGCGAAACGCTGTTATGCATGATGCTTTCAACGGCAACTTTTATGAATAAATCTGTGTGTCATTGTATCGGAACTTTGTGATTTTTCTCAAAACAGATTATACCTGTGGGAAAAGTGCCTTTTATATAAATTTGAAGGGGTTGGGTTCTCTTAAAGGTCACATAACCCCAAACCGGAACTCCTGTTTACAGGGTTACATGCAGTCAATTTGATATATAGCACACATTGTTCAGTGAATGCTGCCTAGGATTTGTAAAATAGAATGCAAATGGTTGTTTTGGGTATTAATGTGAAGGTATATTTGTAAGCAATAAGAAAAAAAGCCATTTTTGTGCTCTACTTTTTCTGTTGATGATTCCCGGCTTTGAAAGTAGGTCATACTATTTGAGTAAAAATGGTCGCCTCCACATGTGTCAAAACTGGTGTGCCTATTCTAAGGTAAATAATTTGAGTTACAACACATAGAATTTGATGGCATGCATTTTTTTCAAAAGATTATGCATTTATCTTTCCAATGATGTATGATGATATAGTGTTGAAACGCTTGGTCATGGTAAAAATTGATATCGAACATCAACTATTTTATATGTAATATAGAAGGAAATTAATTGCGCATGCGTAACCTTTAAGAACTTCCGACCAAGTTAGTCGTCTGCCAGAATTTTGACAATTGACCATCAAAAACTCTCTGTATTGCAAAACATAACTGCCAGATGTCATTTTGACCCAAATTAGGGCTGTTTGCAATTGGGCTGTAGCACTTGGGGTAATAAGGGGGGTAAATGCTGGAAAATCACACCGAAACCTGTTCCGTAGACATATTCTAAGACTACTTAAACACTCGGTATTGTTTTTCAGTGACATTTTGACATTAATTTGCATCAGTCTCAAAAATGAACCTAATGCATGTCTTTATTTCATCTGTATCTATTATTATTGTTTACTTTTTGAACCTTTTACTGTTAAAAATGCCTGCCAATTTTTGACCGACACTGTTATTTGCCTTCGCTTTCAACCCCGTCAGGCAATTCTACTCAGAATAAGTTTTAATAAAACTACTTTGCCTTATTTTTCCTGTTTGGATATCTTGCTGAGTTCAAGCAAAATCAAGTGTTCAGCTGAAAACACAAAAATGATAATAATATTATGCTTTCTTTGCTGGAGGAATGTTGTTGTTATAGACCCTGCATGAAAAACACCAGGCAATCTGTATTTAAGTGACCTCATTATCACTATTATTATGCGTAAACCTAAGCGTGCATTTGTAGGCGGTGTCGAAATGGGTCTATAGCTCTGTCTGAACTGTCGTCCAATTGGTTTACAGGTCCGGCTGAAGTGACAGGCCATCAAAACTGTACAGCATGACTGATTCGGAGACAGCCCTCAACACTCGCCCAGTCGTGTCGAGAGGATCGGTGTCTTTGTAGGTTAGTACACCGTTATTTTCAATTAAATCTATTGTAAAATGATTTCTTCGATATCTTGGCACACGTTTGTCCCCAAAATTAGGAAAATTGGGTGTTTTACATTTACTGCAGCTCTGAAACAACATTTTAAGGCGATAACTTTACCAGTGTGCCCGACAATGTGATTCCGGCGTGGTGACTTATCCCTTTGCAGCAAATAAAGCAACAAAGACTATTGAAAGCTTACGCTAATTGTATCCCACTTACATTAGTTGGCACCGTTATTGGTAAATGTGCACAAAAAAAACCTTTTTGTTTCCTCAGATTACACGGAATCGAGCACCCGGGCCAGACTGACACTTTCCGGAGCCTGTCCGAGACGGAACTCGAGCCTAGGAATCATAGGTCCAGGTGTGGCAAAAGACTTAAAGCTCATGTCTGACGATCACTTTTTTTGAGTCAGGAATTCAAGTGTGTTGTTTTTCCACGCAAGCAAGCCCTTTTGTTGGGTGAAATGACATCAGAAATTCTGCCTCTACATGGATTTTACCTAAAATGTGCCAAAAAAAAAGAAAAAAGTTTGTTCGAAACCTGTTCAAATCTTGCTTTGATGCACAAATATTGCCATTGATGATTTTTGTCACTTATTTAGTCATCTGTTACATCAACTTTGCCTATGAGAATCGAAAGTGATGACTTGTATGAAGTCTAAGTGCTGCATGTATGATGAAACCAAGTTTGGCTTTTCTACCATAATTCTTGACGCGAAACGCTGTTATGCATGATGCTTTCAACGGCAACTTTTATGAATAAATCTGTGTGTCATTGTATCGGAACTTTGTGATTTTTCTCAAAACAGATTATACCTGTGGGAAAAGTGCCTTTTATATAAATTTGAAGGGGTTGGGTTCTCTTAAAGGTCACATAACCCCAAACCGGAACTCCTGTTTACAGGGTTACATGCAGTCAATTTGATATATAGCACACATTGTTCAGTGAATGCTGCCTAGGATTTGTAAAATAGAATGCAAATGGTTGTTTTGGGTATTAATGTGAAGGTATATTTGTAAGCAATAAGAAAAAAAGCCATTTTTGTGCTCTACTTTTTCTGTTGATGGTTCCCGGCTTTGAAAGTAGGTCATACTATTTGAGTAAAAATGGTCGCCTCCACATGTGTCAAAACTGGTGTGCCTATTCTAAGGTAAATAATTTGAGTTACAACACATAGAATTTGATGGCATGCATTTTTTTCAAAAGATTATGCATTTATCTTTCCAATGATGTATGATGATATAGTGTTGAAACGCTTGGTCATGGTAAAAATTGATATCGAACATCAACTATTTTATATGTAATATAGAAGGAAATTAATTGCGCATGCGTAACCTTTAAGAACTTCCGACCAAGTTAGTCGTCTGCCAGAATTTTGACAATTGACCATCAAAAACTCTCTGTATTGCAAAACATAACTGCCAGATGTCATTTTGACCCAAATTAGGGCTGTTTGCAATTGGGCTGTAGCACTTGGGGTAATAAGGGGGGTAAATGCTGGAAAATCACACCGAAACCTGTTCCGGAGACATATTCTAAGACTACTTAAACACTCGGTATTGTTTTTCAGTGACATTTTGACATTAATTTGCATCAGTCTCAAAAATGAACCTAATGCATGTCTTTATTTCATCTGTATCTATTAGTATTGTTTACTTTTTGAACCTTTTACTGTTAAAAATGCCTGCCAATTTTTGACCGACACTGTTATTTGCCTTCGCTTTCAACCCCGTCAGGCAATTCTACTCAGAATAAGTTTTAATAAAACTACTTTGCCTTATTTTTCCTGTTTGGATATCTTGCTGAGTTCAAGCAAAATCAAGTGTTCAGCTGAAAACACAAAAATGATAATAATATTATGCTTTCTTTGCTGGAGGAATGTTGTTGTTATAGACCCTGCATGAAAAACACCAGGCAATCTGTATTTAAGTGACCTCATTATCACTATTATTATGCGTAAACCTAAGCGTGCATTTGTAGGCGGTGTCGAAATGGGTCTATAGCTCTGTCTGAACTGTCGTCCAATTGGTTTACAGGTCCGGCTGAAGTGACAGGCCATCAAAACTGTACAGCATGACTGATTCGGAGACAGCCCTCAACACTCGCCCAGTCGTGTCGAGAGGATCGGTGTCTTTGTAGGTTAGTACACTGTTATTTTCAATTAAATCTATTGTAAAATGATTTCTTCGATATCTTGGCACACGTTTGTCCCCAAAATTAGGAAAATTGGGTGTTTTACATTTACTGCAGCTCTGAAACAACATTTTAAGGCGATAACTTTACCAGTGTGCCCGACAATGTGATTCCGGCGTGGTGACTTATCCCTTTGCAGCAAATAAAGCAACAAAGACTATTGAAAGCTTACGCTAATTGTATCCCACTTACATTAGTTGGCACCGTTATTGGTAAATGTGCACAAAAAAACCTTTTTGTTTCCTCAGATTACACGGAATCGAGCACCCGGGCCAGACTGACACTTTCCGGAGCCTGTCCGAGACGGAACTCGAGCCTAGGAATCATAGGTCCAGGTGTGGCAAAAGACTTAAAGCTCATGTCTGACGATCACTTTTTTTGAGTCAGGAATTCAAGTGTGTTGTTTTTCCACGCAAGCAAGCCCTTTTGTTGGGTGAAATGACATCAGAAATTCTGCCTCTACATGGATTTTACCTAAAATGTGCCAAAAAAAAAGAAAAAAGTTTGTTCGAAACCTGTTCAAATCCTGCTTTGATGCACAAATATTGCCATTGATGATTTTTGTCACTTATTTAGTCATCTGTTACATCAACTTTGCCTATGAGAATCGAAAGTGATGACTTGTATGAAGTCTAAGTGCTGCATGTATGATGAAACCAAGTTTGGCTTTTCTACCATAATTCTTGACGCGAAACGCTGTTATGCATGACTCTTTCAACGGCAACTTTTATGAATAAATCTGTGTGTCATTGTATCGGAACTTTGTGATTTTTCTCAAAACAGATTATACCTGTGGGAAAAGTGCCTTTTATATAAATTTGAAGGGGTTGGGTTCTCTTAAAGGTCACATAACCCCAAACCGGAACTCCTGTTTACAGGGTTACATGCAGTCAATTTGATATATAGCACACATTGTTCAGTGAATGCTGCCTAGGATTTGTAAAATAGAATGCAAATGGTTGTTTTTGGTATTAATGTGAAGGTATATTTGTAAGCAATAAGAAAAAAAGCCATTTTTGTGCTCTACTTTTTCTGTTGATGGTTCCCGGCTTTGAAAGTAGGTCATACTATTTGAGTAAAAATGGTCGCCTCCACATGTGTCAAAACTGGTGTGCCTATTCTAAGGTAAATATTTTGAGTTACAACACATAGAATTTGATGGCATGCATTTTTTTCAAAAGATTATGCATTTATCTTTCCAATGATGTATGATGATATAGTGTTGAAACGCTTGGTCATGGTAAAAATTGATATCGAACATCAACTATTTTATATGTTATATAGAAGGAAATTAATTGCGCATGCGTAACCTTTAAGAACTTCCGACCAAGTTAGTCGTCTGCCAGAATTTTGACAATTGACCATCAAAAACTCTCTGTATTGCAAAACATAACTGCCAGATGTCATTTTGACCCAAATTAGGGCTGTTTGCAATTGGGCTGTAGCACTTGGGGTAATAAGGGGGGTAAATGCTGGAAAATCACACCGAAACCTGTTCCGGAGACATATTCTAAGACTACTTAAACACTCGGTATTGTTTTTCAGTGACATTTTGACATTAATTTGCATCAGTCTCAAAAATGAACCTAATGCATGTCTTTATTTCATCTGTATCTATTATTATTGTTTACTTTTTGAACCTTTTACTGTTAAAAATGCCTGCCAATTTTTGACCGACACTGTTATTTGCCTTCGCTTTCAACCCCGTCAGGCAATTCTACTCAGAATAAGTTTTAATAAAACTACTTTGCCTTATTTTTCCTGTTTGGATATCTTGCTGAGTTCAAGCAAAATCAAGTGTTCAGCTGAAAACACAAAAATGATAATAATATTATGCTTTCTTTGCTGGAGGAATGTTGTTGTTATAGACCCTGCATGAAAAACACCAGGCAATCTGTATTTAAGTGACCTCATTATCACTATTATTATGCGTAAACCTAAGCGTGCATTTGTAGGCGGTGTCGAAATGGGTCTATAGCTCTGTCTGAACTGTCGTCCAATTGGTTTACAGGTCCGGCTGAAGTGACAGGCCATCAAAACTGTACAGCATGACTGATTCGGAGACAGCCCTCAACACTCGCCCAGTCGTGTCGAGAGGATCGGTGTCTTTGTAGGTTAGTACACCGTTATTTTCAATTAAATCTATTGTAAAATGATTTCTTCGATATCTTGGCACACGTTTGTCCCCAAAATTAGGAAAATTGGGTGTTTTACATTTACTGCAGCTCTGAAACAACATTTTAAGGCGATAACTTTACCAGTGTGCCCGACAATGTGATTCCGGCGTGGTGACTTATCCCTTTGCAGCAAATAAAGCAACAAAGACTATTGAAAGCTTACGCTAATTGTATCCCACTTACATTAGTTGGCACCGTTATTGGTAAATGTGCACAAAAAAACCTTTTTGTTTCCTCAGATTACACGGAATCGAGCACCCGGGCCAGACTGACACTTTCCGGAGCCTGTCCGAGACGGAACTCGAGCCTAGGAATCATAGGTCCAGGTGTGGCAAAAGACTTAAAGCTCATGTCTGACGATCACTTTTTTTGAGTCAGGAATTCAAGTGTGTTGTTTTTCCACGCAAGCAAGCCCTTTTGTTGGGTGAAATGACATCAGAAATTCTGCCTCTACATGGATTTTACCTAAAATGTGCCAAAAAAAAAGAAAAAAGTTTGTTCGAAACCTGTTCAAATCCTGCTTTGATGCACAAATATTGCCATTGATGATTTTTGTCACTTATTTAGTCATCTGTTACATCAACTTTGCCTATGAGAATCGAAAGTGATGACTTGTATGAAGTCTAAGTGCTGCATGTATGATGAAACCAAGTTTGGCTTTTCTACCATAATTCTTGACGCGAAACGCTGTTATGCATGACGCTTTCAACGGCAACTTTTATGAATAAATCTGTGTGTCATTGTATCGGAACTTTGTGATTTTTCTCAAACAGATTATACCTGTGGGAAAAGTGCCTTTTATATAAATTTGACGGGGTTGGGTTCTCTTTAAGAACTTCCGACCAAGTTAGTCGTCTGCCAGAATTTTGACAATTGACCATCAAAAACTCTCTGTATTGCAAAACATAACTGCCAGATGTCATTTTGACCCAAATCAGGGCTGTTTGCAATTGGGCTGTAGCACTTGGGGTAATAAGGGGGGTAAATGCTGGAAAATCACACCGAAACCTGTTCCGTAGACATATTCTAAGACTACTTAAACACTCGGTATTGTTTTTCAGTGACATTTTGACATTAATTTGCATCAGTCTCAAAAATGAACCTAATGCATGTCTTTATTTCATCTGTATCTATTATTATTGTTTACTTTTTGAACCTTTTACTGTTAAAAATGCCTGCCAATTTTTGACCGACACTGTTATTTGCCTTCGCTTTCAACCCCGTCAGGCAATTCTACTCAGAATAAGTTTTAATAAAACTACTTTGCCTTATTTTTCCTGTTTGGATATCTTGCTGAGTTCAAGCAAAATCAAGTGTTCAGCTGAAAACACAAAAATGATAATAATATTATGCTTTCTTTGCTGGAGGAATGTTGTTGTTATAGACCCTGCATGAAAAACACCAGGCAATCTGTATTTAAGTGACCTCATTATCACTATTATTATGCGTAAACCTAAGCGTGCATTTGTAGGCGGTGTCGAAATGGGTCTATAGCTCTGTCTGAACTGTCGTCCAATTGGTTTACAGGTCCGGCTGAAGTGACAGGCCATCAAAACTGTACAGCATGACTGATTCGGAGACAGCCCTCAACACTCGCCCAGTCGTGTCGAGAGGATCGGTGTCTTTGTAGGTTAGTACACCGTTATTTTCAATTAAATCTATTGTAAAATGATTTCTTCGATATCTTGGCACACGTTTGTCCCCAAAATTAGGAAAATTGGGTGTTTTACATTTACTGCAGCTCTGAAACAACATTTTAAGGCGATAACTTTACCAGTGTGCCCGACAATGTGATTCCGGCGTGGTGACTTATCCCTTTGCAGCAAATAAAGCAACAAAGACTATTGAAAGCTTACGCTAATTGTATCCCACTTACATTAGTTGGCACCGTTATTGGTAAATGTGCACAAAAAAAACCTTTTTGTTTCCTCAGATTACACGGAATCGAGCACCCGGGCCAGACTGACACTTTCCGGAGCCTGTCCGAGACGGAACTCGAGCCTAGGAATCATAGGTCCAGGTGTGGCAAAAGACTTAAAGCTCATGTCTGACGATCACTTTTTTTGAGTCAGGAATTCAAGTGTGTTGTTTTTCCACGCAAGCAAGCCCTTTTGTTGGGTGAAATGACATCAGAAATTCTGCCTCTACATGGATTTTACCTAAAATGTGCCAAAAAAAAAGAAAAAAGTTTGTTCGAAACCTGTTCAAATCCTGCTTTGATGCACAAATATTGCCATTGATGATTTTTGTCACTTATTTAGTCATCTGTTACATCAACTTTGCCTATGAGAATCGAAAGTGATGACTTGTATGAAGTCTAAGTGCTGCATGTATGATGAAACCAAGTTTGGCTTTTCTACCATAATTCTTGACGCGAAACGCTGTTATGCATGACGCTTTCAACGGCAACTTTTATGAATAAATCTGTGTGTCATTGTATCGGAACTTTGTGATTTTTCTCAAAACAGATTATACCTGTGGGAAAAAGTGCCTTTTGTATAAATTTGAAGGGGTTGGGTTCTCTTAAAGGTCACATAACCCCAAACCGGAACTCCTGTTTACAGGGTTACATGCAGTCAATTTGATATATAGCACACATTGTTCAGTGAATGCTGCCTAGGATTTGTAAAATAGAATGCAAATGGTTGTTTTTGGTATTAATGTGAAGGTATATTTGTAAGCAATAAGAAAAAAAGCCATTTTTGTGCTCTACTTTTTCTGTTGATGGTTCCCGGCTTTGAAAGTAGGTCATACTATTTGAGTAAAAATGGTCGCCTCCACATGTGTCAAAACTAGTGTGCCTATTCTAAGGTAAATATTTTGAGTTACAACACATAGAATTTGATGGCATGCATTTTTTTTTAAAAGATTATGCATTTATCTTTCCAATGATGTATGATGATATAGTGTTGAAACGCTTGGTCATGGTAAAAATTGATATCGAACATCAACTATTTTATATGTAATATAGAAGGAAATTAATTGCGCATGCGTAACCTGTAAACCTAGCCGCGATATCGTCGTCACAAAGAACGAATAACGCCCGCAAACAAAGGGACGCACATCTGCTGGAATATATATCAAGGGCGACAACTTTGTACAATGCCTAATACATTAGCAATCGTCGTTAAATAATTATCGTTTAGTGGTTTTGCATTTACTGATTCGCCCGCAGTAAATACGACATATGATATGCACCGTCATGAAATATATAATGTAAATTAGTTACGTGCTGATTCATTTTCATTTACCATAACGGTCTATAATAGTTTAAAACAAACAAAAGCAAGAAGTATGGCCTACGGTGAGACAACAGTAAGGAGTGATTTTGGCATTTAATATAAGCTGTGCTGGTTGATAGATTTAATCAAATAAATTACGATTTTAGTGCCTTAAATCAGTTTTAGTATTAAATATGCGGTAAATTTTTAACATTATTGATTTTAAAACTGGAAATATTCAGATGATAAATCAATTAAACATAAAGCATTCTAAATGTTCATATGTAAGTATATGTAATGCATATAAATTATACAAGAGTTTGCCCATTGTTCGTTATCGTTTGGAAATGGCGATATCAGATCATCCGAATTTATAAACCGGGTAATATCAAATATTCAACTACTGGTATGGCAAGCGAAATGCACATTAATTCCTTAAACCACGGTTTACCAGTTAACTATATAGTTAAGAGACTTTGAACCCGGGTTCAAAGTGCCGTTTGCACATTAAATCCTTAAACCCGAGTTCAAGAGTTTGAACCGCAGTTCAAAGTGTGTCTAAAAATAGATACAAATCTGTTATCTGAGACGACCAATTAGCGGAGCTTAAACCACAATTAGCTATATATAGAAGGTAAAGGCCGCGATTTCATTGGTCCTCTCTTAAATAGGGTTAAGATACTTTAAACTGCGGTTCAAAGTCTTTAACTGCGGTTAAGAGGCGCAGAATGCACATTAACTATTTAACAGTTAATTATATAGTTAAGAAATTTTGAACCCGAGTTCAAAGTGCCGCTTGCACATTAATTCCTTAAACCCGAGTTTAAGAGTGTAAACTGCGGTTCAAAGTCTTAAACTGGGGTTAACAAGCGCGGAATGTACATTTATTATCTAACTGTTGAATATATACAGTAAAAATACTAAAATGAAAGTTTTGACACACCATGCGAATGTCCTATCAAGTAAAGGTGACGATTAACCAAAATGAAGTGTAATAAAACTTATTTCAATGGGTTTTATGCGGTGCGAGTGTTCACAAAACACCGGTTGACCTTGAAAATGACATGGGACGATGATGGGTAAAAAAACAATCTCGTCGAATAACATTTCTCAATTTTCAACGAGTTTAATCCGTTGACACTGCATTGCATGGAAAGAAAAGGTGATATTAGGTATGTTGTTAATTCATGTTGACGTTTTATTACCAAATTTATGGATGTAATCGCTAAATTATCTCAATTACTTAACCCGGAAGTGGATAGTTCGATTTATTTACGGAACCACATACATTGATAAATATGCACTGTAGCAAATCTTCATATAATCAATCTTTGTACAGAGAATAAGAAAAAAAACACTAGTTTAATAATATAAATCCTTTATTAATCAAAATCAACCTCTCCTATACCACTATACCATTGTAACGATTTGGAAAACAGACCGGACTAAAACATCCGTATTGATAATAATAATAACAACAAATAAAAGCTTTATTTACAAAACGTTACACACAAAAAAAAAATGGAAAAATGAAATGACGTGACAACATTTTATTATGACAATTAAACTTTACTAATACAAGAATAATGGTTATGCATTAATTATAAATAAGTTAACAAAGCGGGATGCTAAGAGTTCCTTATCGACGCACTCCCACTCAATGAGGTCTATTAATGAATAAAGTTTCAAACTGATGCTATTAATACTTTTTAACGAGACAGACGACGGACAGGTGATCCCTATAAGAAAACATTTTGTAGAAAACAATATTAATGCATAGTATTCGATACAAAAGCATTTGTTCGTTAACAGAATATACTATAATTGTAACATAATTATACTATGTACAACAACCTCAAGGTAGACATAATGACATACAAATTTGTAGTAAATTAAATAAACAAACTATAAAATGAATCATAAACATAATTGTCTCGCGTTCTGAGAAAACTGGACATAATGCTTGTGCGTAAATTGTCATCCCAGATTAGCCTGTTCAGTCCCACAGGCTAATCAGCAACGACAATTTCCGCTTTTACGGAATGTTTCGTTTAAATGATGTCTCTTCTTAGCGAAAATCCAGATAAGGCGGAAAGTGTCAATTTACGCATAAGCATTATGCCCAGTTTTCTCAGAACACGACACAATTATGCATGTTCAAAACCATTTCTAGCTACATTTTCACACATTCTCTTTCACTATTGCTTTAACTTATATTTTTACTATTTATTATACGGGACCGTTTCATCAAAGATCGTACGACAATCTAAATTTATAACTTAAATTTAAAAACTAAAAATATACAAGCTGTTGATAAATAGCTCCGCAAGATATAAGCCATTGGTAAGAAAATGATGAAATAAATGATTTTACAAGAAATAAGCAAAAATATGCTTCGGTCTGTTAAAATAATGTTTCTTTGAAATTCGTATCGTATGCTAAATTTGTCGTACGATGTTTGATGAAGCGGGCCCATAAGAATATAGGTTAAAGCAAGAATTTGACAGTATTTGAGTGATCTCAGCTATATCATACTCTTGGACACACTCAAATACTGTCAAATTCTTGTGCTTTCCTACTGTTCAAGTAACACTTGAACTCATGCACAAATTCCTCACAAGAAACAAACATTCTACTCAGGTTGAGTTGTGCAATGCACGAGTTCACGAAGGGGCACCTTCCCGCACCTTCCTGAGCAGTAAAGGAAACATGTAGCGTTGGCACCACTAGAATGTTTGAAGCTGTCCAGTATTGTAAGAGTTTAGGTAAATCCAGGTCACCAATATGGTCTTCTATGAAGATCTCCAGATACTCCTTGATGCGTTATTCAGCACATCGCAATGTTATGCTATGGTCGCTGAACTCGTACTTAATTCTACTAAGTACTCCCGGAACCGTTGGTCGCATTGAGTGGTACAGTTCATTTATGTCACTTTCCTTGCGTAATAAAGTTGTTCTGATGAAAAGCAATAGACGTTTTGGGACTTCTTTTACACCAGTTTGATTAAATATTACTTTGCTTACTGATTCAGCACATAGTTTTATTTTTAATCGCAGGCAAAATTTATTTGTGATACCTTTTTTTCGCCGCAGAATTCATGCATTAACGGATCAGTTGTAGCCATAACGGATCACGCGATCGAAACCACTCCAGGGGCATCTAATATATGCTATTTGAATTGTCGAAACATGAACTGTGTTGTTTACAATGACCAAGTTACATTGCCAGTTGTAAATAATATTCATTATTTTTTGTATTGTTTTCTATATGTGATCTTGTATATACACGTTTCGCATGGTGTTCTTGTGTGAATAATCTGTTGAAAAACCTAAAAAATCGAAAAGATGGGCATCTTATAAACATTTAATTGTAATTGTTTTAATCATATCTAATCATCGGTATTGAACATGGAACATAAATAAAACATTACGAGTGAGATCATTTATTGAAAGAATCAACAAGATGTGCATATATTTTAATATATTATATTATCAATCACATATTATCACGCTTGATCCGTTATTGCCCTAATTCTTCATTTCATTTATGGTGTTGCAAAATCTTAAACACGAATCAAAACTGAAACGGACTTTTGCAGGGAGAAAGACTACTTATTGGCCTTTAAATTAATGCGTAAACTCTTAACTTTCCAACAGAGTTTTAGAATGTGGTTGCGTATAATGTTAAACCTCTATTTGGAAACGAGACGGAAGTCAACAAAGTCGTATATACATGTCGCCAAAACATACCAAAATGTTTGACAACGAATAGCTCCGATTACGACTCAATCAATGCGTTTGAAAAAAACGACCTTGATGATGCTGTGTGCAAAATACCATCTAAAAATGTCAACTATTTATCGCGATACGCATGGTCCTGAACATCAAAGTGATCCGCTATGGGTAATGATCCGGTAATGGTAACTTGACTGTACAGTCAGTCAACCAGTTTAGAATAACCTGGCAAAAAACGTTAATTCACAAGTCCAGTCCACAATAATTTCTTTCGGGATTTAGTGTCAATGTGAGATGATGTAAAAATAAAGGGTACAATTTATTTTGTATGATAACAGGTTAGGCCAGACGGCATATGCAGTTTTTTGTCAAAAATAGCCAATTAAAGTTCACCTTTTCGGAAAATTATTTAAAATCATTCAACTTACAGAATTAGTATTTCAAAACATTATCATGGCATTTGTTTTCAATCAGCAATTTTTGTATTTGAAAATAATAAAGCCTTCTATTTCCATATGCGCATTTCAAAACATAACTCATTCAATCAGTTCTGGTTAACTTTTTGTAAGCATAATACAAAAGCTTTCTTACTAAAACTGTGTTACTTTATTCCTTTACCTAATGTATACCTTAGACATTTATCATTTTGTTTTTATTGGGGCATTATGGAAAATTAAATACAAATTAATCGGAACTGCTGATTTTTCGGAGCTGATTGACAAACTGTACACCAATCCGAATCGACTGTATTTCGGTTTGGGGTATTTCTATCAGATTTATACCATAAAAGGATCACAAAGAAAATATATAAATATAACCTTATTTGCTGCAATAACCTCACACTTTTGACGAAGTCTGCGTTGTCTGCAAAACCACTTTGAAGTTTTCTTTCTATATCTTGGAATGCTGTTTCAAACGTACGTAATAATTCACTAACTTCATCCGCCGCCATCTTGATAGAAATGCGCCAGGAACAAATCACATGACGAAACGACGGGCGTTAATTGGTTAATAATTAATGTGCAGAGACAACCTAACACCTAAAAGTCTTAACCTATTTTTCAAAGTCTTAAACTGCGGTTCAAAGTCTTAAACTGTGGTTAAGACGCGCGGAATGCACATTAATTATTTAACAGTTAACTATAGAGTTAAGAGACTTTGAACCCGAGTTCAAAGTGCCGTTTGCACATTAAATCCTTAAACCCGAGTTCAAGAGTTTGAACCGCAGTTCAAAGTGTGTCTAAAAATAGATACAAATCTCTTATCTACATAATTCAGAGACAACCAATCAGCGGAGCTTAAACCACAATTAGCTATATATAGAAGGTAAATGCCGCGATTTCATTGGTCCTCTCTTAACTATAGAGTTAAGAGACTTTGAACTGCAGTTCAAACTCTTGAACTCGGGTTTAAGGATTTAATGTGCAAACGGCACTTTGAACCCGGGTTCAAAGTCTCTTAACTATATAGTTAACTGTTAAACCGTGGTTTAAGGAATTAATGTGCATTTCGCTTGCCATATACTGGTGTCTTTTGGGTGCAGGTAAAACCATCGTTTTTACAATGTCATCAAGGGCGACAACTTTGTACAATGGTCAATAAATTAGCAATCGTCGTAACATAATTATCGTTTAGTGGTTTTGCATTTACTGATTCGCCCACAGCAAATACGACATATGACATACACCGTCGTGAAATATATAATGTAAATTAGTTACGTGCTGATTCATTTTCATTTACCATAACGGTCTATAATAGTTTAAAACAAACAAAAGCAAGAAGTATGGCCTACGGTGAGACAACAGTAAGGAGTGATTTTGGCATTTGATATAAGCTATGCTGGTTGATAGATTTAATCAAATAAATTACGATTTTAGTGCCTTTAATCAGTTTTAGTATAAAATATGCGGTAAATTTTTAACATTATTGATTTTAAAACTAGAAATATTCAGATGATAAATCAATTAAACATAAAGCATTCTAAATGTTCATATGTAAGTATATGTTATGTATATAAATTATACAAGAGTGTGCCCATTGTTCGTTATCGTTTGGAAATGGCGATATCAGATCATCCGGATTTATAAACCGGGTAATATCAAATATTCAACTACTGGTGTCTTTTGGGTGCAGGTAAAACCATCGTTTTGGCGATAACGAGTTTTAAAGATCAGTTTTGTATAATGCCGAAACGACTTTAACACTTCCACACTCGGCAGAGTTATTTAACACTTTCTGTGTCATTTTTTTAATCCAGAAACAAGAAATATATGTTAATATATATATATATATATATATATATATATATATATATATATATATATATATATATATATATATATATATATATATATATATATATATATATATATATATAGCGTATGTTTAATCGTTATGTACCCAAGGCTGGTACATTAATGTCCAGCTCTAATAATTTAAAAAAGTAAAAGACTATTTTTAGGATAGCATAATTTTCTAGAACGCTTAAAAATGAGATAAACTGATTCCGAGCATAGCTCGTATCAAAACCCGGCCGACATAAACACAAAGTGATGATCGTAGAATTTAATACTATCAAGTATGATTTTAATTCGCAGTTATTCCCCTATTTAGACACTTTTTATACAAAGCATACATACGATGAACATTTTGTAGAAAATTGCAATAATTTTCATTCATTTAGAAAATTTAACAAACCGATAAACTCTTATAATATAATGTTTGCATGGGGCTATTTCCCGCCTAAATTGAAAGGCATGATTTAAAGCTTTACACGAAAAATAATAATTGCTAATTGTATACACGCGTATACAGAAACATAATATCGTACCACAATGTCACTTACGATGAAATTTATTATGATGCATAAAGGATAAGCATTAACCTTTATGATCAGTCAAGGACAAAAATTAAATTAATTCTTTTTCAATTTTTCGGATGTCCTTTATTTACCGAACATATTGCTTTCGAAATTATGTTTATTTAAGAGCTGGAATTTCCGCAGTTACTGTAAAACTTTCGTAAGTTTTTCGATAAAACAACGCCCGACTGTCCGTTAAACAAACATTATAACCTAACAAACCTTCAGTTCAAAGAGGACATTCTTATGAAATAATAAAACAAAACTACGGTTCAAAAAGGACAATCTTATGAAATAAAAAATACGGTGCAAAAAGGACAATCTTATGAAATAATAAAACAAAGCTACGGTGCAAAAAGGACAATCTTATGAAATAAAAAAATACGGTGCAAAAAGGACAATCTTATGAAATAATTGCGGGGTTCGAATATCGGCCATAAATCAATGCCTTGTAAGCGATTCTAAATCCAGTCAATCAGTTAGATTGTTTTTCTACGTACTCCGAGTTACGCATGTCCGTGATGGAGAGACTGTCATCCCTTTGGTGTAAATTCGGGCGCACGAAATAAAATACAATCATTCGTCCATTGGTCAATCCGTTGTTGATGTACCGATCCATTAGTGTGTGCATCTTTTTATTTTAACAGACAGAAAACAACGTGCCAGGAAAAACATTACTCGTCTGAACTAGTTGTAAGACTAATACAATAGATGTCGATTAACTTATCATGAATTATATTTGAAACACGTCTGGAGTTTTTAAATTTCGGATATCTTGTAAAAATCATTTTGAGATAGCCATTATCCATCATGTTCTACAAATAACTGATAAGTGATACGTGAATTATACAGATTTAAACCAATTTAAACATCGTTTTTTAACCATTCGTCCATCGGAGAATCGTTCTCAGAAGACTTCAAAATGCATGCATTCTCGATCACAGGCAGCAGTATCATAAATTCCCCCCCCCCCCCCTCGAGCTTACCCCAGGGGTTCCAGATTGATAAATGTACACCTATTGTGTTTGGTTTGACTTTTCAACAACGAATATTGACAAAAATACACAGTATGAAAAAATAACCCTCGTATATGTATTATATATACACAAGGTATGAAACGCACTATATGCCTATTGCTGAAAGATTGTGGAACACTGGACGTGACCTTTTTCACCGAAAACACACATGTTCCCATGCAGTTGCCGACAAAATGCAACTGGATTCGTTAAAGACAGTAAAAGCAACGAGATTACACTTCTAACCGATCTCCTACTCGGCTAATAACTTTAATATTCCATTAAATTCGACTTTCTCGCTACATGTCTGTGTTTTGCTGTCATATTTTGTCGATCGATTGCTCGATTCTAAAACGCCATATCATTGGCCAACACAATGCGAACAACCAACCAGATGACGCGTTATAAAATTAAAATGGTGTACATGTGTAGATGAAACACCGAGTGAGATATAGCGAGAAAGTCAAATTTAATTGAATATTCGATATTTTATTAAACTCGTCCAGGAAATTCGAAAACAAAATTCCTGAATTTGTTTAATAAAATATGGTATGGTATGACAACTCACAGGTACTTGAAAAAAAAATTGGTCCTTATATATATAATAAGAGTAAAGATATCCAACGATGATTACACAGGTGTATTGAATAGCACAATGCAACAGCATGAAAGATCAAACAATGCACACATATGTCGTTGTTGTTGCCAGCAGGAAGCGTCTATCTATGATAAAACACCTTTTATTCGATGAAAATCCACCAAGTATGCCCAAAACGCCCGGGGGGGGGGGGGGGGGGTAACTTCCCAAATTTTAGGATAGGGGTGTCCCGCTGAGACTTCCGAAATGTGACCCATTTTTATACCGGAACGGATAAAGTAGACCCATTTTGATACAAGATTTTTGAAAAATTATACCCATTTGTATACGATACCATTGAGAAAGTAGACCCATTTCAATACAAGAAGTTTGATAAACTGGACCCATTTAAATGCTAGAATTTGATAAAATGGACACATTTCATACTAGTATTTTAATCACTTTCATATCAATAAAGTATACTTATTGAATTTGCTATTATATCTTTCCCGCTACTGAAATTTACTTTTTGATACCCATTTATATACAAGAATGACATTTATCATACCCATTTTGATACTGATACTTTCTAATCTATATGCATTTATATACAAGCAAATTTCTGATTTCAATACCCATATCTATACTTAGATGCTCAAAACCATACCCATATCTATAAATTTAGTCGAAAAACACACCCCATAAAATCGGCACACCCCTATATACCCGTATATAGGAAGTTACCCCCCCCCCCCCCGGGCCAAAACAGCTTAGGTTCACAAATATGACCCCAACATCGAAGTGTGTAATTCCGAACGTCAAGCTGTCAGTTATACACACTTCGATTTTGGGGTCATATTTGTGAAACTTTTTAGCTGTTTTGGTCATACTTGGTGGATTTTCATCAAATAAAAGGTGTTTTATCATAGATAGACGCTTCCTGCTGGCAACAACAACGATATATGTGTGCATTGTTTGATCTTTCATGCTGTTGCATTGTGTTATTCAATACATGTGTGAAATCATCGTTGGATACCTTTGCTCTTATTATATATATAAGGACAAAAAAAATGTTCCAATACCTGTGTGACAAATTGTGCTAGGTCCTATATAAGTTATGTTTAAATAAATACGCCACAATGCGTTACGCATGAATTTAACGACGACGGCGACCATTTGCGATGCTGATTATACACGAATAATAATTGTGTTCACATGTGATGATATATCATCATTTTAATTATATAAACAATGTTTCTTTATATTCGTGTATAATCAGCATCGCAAATGTTGAATACAATTACAATTTGATCTTTAGTTGGCAGTTTTGAAGGTGTTTTCTTGCTTTTCGTTCCAACCGCTAAGTTATTATATGTATTAAAGGGTCCTTTTCACAGATTTTGGCATGTATTGAAGTGTGTCATTAAATGCTTTATATTGATACATGTAAAGATTGGAACTAAAACGTAAACAAACTAGAATAAAATTAAAGAAAGAAAAAAAGTAACCCTCAACAGGGCTCGAACCACTGACCCTCTGGAGACCTGGAGTAAAAAGTCTTCCACTTCAACCACTCGGCCATCCGTGCTCAAACCATCAATTGTGTATTTTATACTTTATAGAAGCAATCCTCGTAGTATCACAAAATATAACAAAACAGAACTCTCCAAATTATGCAATCGTTTCGCGTTGCAACGCTTTATAATTTTTAGGTTTTTAAATAGTCAAACGATGCGCATAATGGATATTTTAGAGCATGGTAAATGTTCAGAATTACTGTTTCCTCACAAATATCATAACGACAACGAAAACTTGCGAGTCTGAAACATTTTTTTTTAAATTTGTCAATTTACCAAAATGTGAAAACGCCTCTTTAATAAAGGCTAAAACATGCATCAAAATTTATTGGAATACACGCATACGCGGAAAGAACAAACTGCCTCCACTACAATATAAAGCATGTTTAAATACCGGTAGGTAATATAGACATTGCCCAAACAAAATATATATTTATGATACTACAACCGAAAATAAAACAATACAACCGGAGCTGAAATTCTGGAGTATTACTGAAATCTCAACAGATACGTCAACCCACAGTTTATGAATGTACTCTTATGTGTATCCAAATACAATCATGTAATATTAAAATATAAACAAATCGCTTCAAAATAACTTGTAAATACAATGTATACAAATATAGATCAACCTTTGAGAAAGGATTATTTCGGATATGGTGTATAAAGGCCGCATAAAAACACAAATGTACTTTTCCGTCATCACCTGTCGAAACCTTCAAACAGTTAGTACCTTTTCATAGATTATTCTGTATAATTATCTCAGAATCCATTAATAGTGGCTTTGTATTCAACTCACGTCAATAGAAGCAATGTGAATTTTACATCACAAAACAAAATTATCGCTGTTAAAACGGACGATAAACAACGCTAAATAAGATCGGACCTGAGTGCAGCATTGTCAAATAAAACGTTCATGTAAATAGCAAACCTATTTGTCTGGTCAAGTTAGAATCAAAACAGGTTACTATTTGACAATTTTTAACGACCAAATTATCAGATCTTCGTCGTATACTGCCTGATATAGAACGCTTTCTTCGAAACAGTAATTACAATATTATCTGAAATGGCCTGAATAAGCGAAATATTTTTTTATACAATTTCACAATTTCTTGTCGAAATTCGCGCGACCATCTGCATATGGAAGGATGTTCTCTGAAACGAACCGTCAATAGCGTTCGAACAAAAGGAAATCTCAAACACAACACTATTCTTTCATATATAATGTTTTCAACCCCTATAAGTCACTAAAAAAATCACGTCACGTTCATAATAAAGAGATTGTCAGTTTGATTTAGGAGATTTGCTGTACACAATCTTGCCTCCAACATATATGCTGAGTATGTTTCTGTCATCGCCTGAAATAAAAATGATAATATTCGTACTAAACGTTAGTTTTAAGGTTACGTTTTAGGTTAAGGTTAAGTCTTAACATAGTTTTATTGAATAGTTGTGGTACACTAACAATTTTATGTTTCATAAATTCACATTTCGTATTTCAATATACAGAACTTATCTTTCGAGTCAAGGAATGTCGTCAAAACATGTTCACTTTAATGTGTACATCACCGAGAAAACAAAATAAAAATGTCATAATTGTTTAAAATACTTAAACGTTGTGTAGTTGAAATATATATGAGCTGCGTTCTGAGAAAACTGGGCATAATGCATGAGCGTGAAGTGTCATCCCAGATTAGCCTGTGCAGTTCGCACATGCTGATCAGGGACGATACTTTCCGCCTTAACTGGATTTTCGTGTAGAAGAGATTTCCATTAAACGAAAAACACCATAAAAACGGAAAGTGTCGTCCCTGATAAGCCTGTGCGGACTGCACAGGCTAATCTGGGTCGACACTTTACGCACAAGTATTATGCCCAGTTTTCTCAGAACGCGACACATATCTTTAAGAATAGATAACCAATTGCAATTGTTATCGACATGCAAGTTTCCAAAACTAGTAAGTGGTAACCACTTATTTAACAAGTAATGCTAACCAAATATAATTGAAACAAAAAACTAACCAGCCTTCGGCTTTCGAAGATATCGAGCTAAAATGAATAGGTTTAAAATAAACTCAACTACCTGTGAACAGGTACTTTTCTATACCATCCTCTACGGAGTCACCCGGCAGGACGTCAACTATGGAGTCAACAGTGGTGAGGTCAATAAGTAGGGCGTCCAGCTCCTTACCAACCTCGAAGTTACCGATCTTGTCTTCTAATCCAAGGACTGTTTGATGAGAAAGAAGAGATGATGAGGATAAGGAGGAGGATGAAGATGATGAAAATGATGGTATTTTTAATGAGGATGATGACGATGATGAGGATGGTGGCGGTGGTGATGATGATGATGATGATGATGATGATGATGATGGTGGTGATGATGATGATGATGATAATGATGATGATGATGAGGAGGAGGATGATGATGAGGATGGTGGCGGTGGTGATGATGTAATGATGATGATGATGATGATGATGATGATGATGATGATGATGATGATGATGATGATGATGATAATGATGATGATGAGGAGGAGGAGGATGATGATGAGGATGGTGGCGGTGGTGATGATGTAATGATGATGATGATGATGATGATGATGATGATGATGATGATGATGATGATGATGATGATGATGATGATGATGATGATGATGATGATGATGATGATGATGATGATGACGATGATGATTATGATGATGATGACGACGAAGAGGATGATGATGACAAATATTGAACAATATAAGTTCAACTAACACGTTTTATCTACATTTATCAAATGAATAGTTGGGTTTCGTCGAATTAACAGAAGTTGTGAACGCATGAAGATCAAGTGGCCTAAGTATCAAACAGCTTATTTCCGATGATATCCTTGTAAAAAGTATCAGTAATTTTAATATCTTTTACAGAGAACATAAATGTTGGTGGTGTCAGTAGCGAACTAATTTAATATAATTGAGCCGTGCTCTGTGAAAAGGGGATTAATGCATGTGCGTAATGTGTCGTCCCAGATCGGCACAGGCTAATCAGGGACGACACTTTTCGCTTAATGATATTTTTTGTTTAGAGAAAGTCCCTTCTTAGCAAAAATACAGTAAAGGCGAAAAGTGTCTTCCCTGATTAGCCTGTGCGGACTGCACAGGCTAATCTGTGACGACACTTTACGCAATGCATTAAACCTCCTTTTCACAGAACACGGCTCATATTTATTACAAAAGAAGTACGTGTTGGTGTCGTCAGTAGCGAACTAATTGATAAAATCTAACGTCTGAAGAATGCTCTGCAACATTTTCATTAAGTATATACATGTAATAATAAATGCTACACTATCGTCTATGGAAACGTTACATAGAGAATAACAGGTTACCGTCCCATCGTTTTGTAATATATCAGGCAAGGCTTAGAATAATATAACGATGGGACAGTAACCTGTTTTTCTGTTTATCATATCACATGTTTCTAAAAATCTGCAAAACAATCCATTATTTATATTTAAAATCCCCGCTGATTTTGCTGATCCGGCTTTTACACGATGACATAAATGTAGCAACGGCGTTCGAAAAGACGACACGAATAATCGCTTATTTTAAACATCGTATCGAGGAAAAAAAGTTGTTTGCACTACGAATGAGAAGAGTACACCCGCTTTAATTATAAACGTCTTGAATTGGAGATCAGGAATGGACTGCAGCGACAAATTTAATCGAAGAACACACTTCACCGAATAGTTTGGAGACGCCATTTTGGAGATGTGTATTTAAATTGACATTTTAATGATGGTCTCAATATTGACATAAGGGTGTTAAATCGTTTGTTAAAACGTTGAGGATTAACATACAGTTATCAATTGCCTTGACTTTCTGTGCAACCCTTGCGAGTGCAATGACTATATCGATATTTTAGATTTATCCTGCCTCAGTTGCAAACATTGACCAAATAAAGCAGGGTCGGATAAACTAGTTGATATCCGGCAGTACATCACGTGACCGTGATCTAACCGTAAGTATGTATTCATACGCGCCGATTAACATGTTCTAATATTTGACCTTTGAAATTTATTGGGACGCATCATGAAAGTTATCGTTATATTATATATCATCATTTTTATCTTCTTAAAAATATATTACCGAACCAGACTTCCGTATTTATCATGTTCATTTACTTGATTACGCAATTTATGACGTATCTAGTATGACGTCATTTCTCAGACAAAACATACTATCTAGTTTCTCTCAGGAATTTAGGGACAACAATTTTGACGTGGTGGTTTTAACAGTATTTTTTAATATTTTAAAGCATCAAACGAATCATAAACGATTTTCGGAGTGTGTGTTTGTCATTCATAAGTGTTAACTTCGATAGGAATAAAATAATTCGCTACGACAGGATTACGGTTTCGTTAATCGGGTTTTTGGTCAGAATGGTTAGCATTCGATACAAACGCCTTCAAAAAAGAGTGTGGTTTAAATTACATTCCGATAATAGAGATGAAAAAACAGAAAATGGATTCCGACAAAGGGATGGAAGAACAGACAATGAATGTGTATATCGTTGTACATTTATTGTTATAAGCAATGGATTAAAGTTGTCATTAAGGTAAATAAAGTTTAGTTTTTGTTTTGCTGATGCATTTTGATTTCATTTTTTTTTACCAAGAAAAATATCACATTCTCGATTCTTTTTTTATTTCTTCTCTTAATAGTTTCGATAGGAAAGTATTAAAAGGAACAGTTTAATGTGGAACTATTTTTAGCGTGACACAATCGGTAGTTATTCGGTCGTCAGGAATGTAGGAGGCCCGACAAGAATAATTTATATTGTAATGTAAATTAATCATTTGTCTTTGATAAAATGTGTCAACGGCATGAATCAGGATAAATCGAATACATGGTTGGTGCCGAGATGGAGAAAGTTTATCCGGTTCGGCCCGAAAAAGAAAAATAGGGCTCGCTAAAGCTCACCCTATTTTCTTTTTCTAAGCCTTACCGGATAAACTTTCTCCATCTCGGCACCAACCATGTATTCTCTATTTATTGTCCCATTGATGACGTCATTTAACTTTGTAGTGCGGGTTGTGGTTATTTAAAAAAAAAAAACGTTTTTGTGATTTATGACTTTAAACTAGAATAAAATATATGCGTTCTTGGTAACAAATTGTTTGTTTTGTTGAACCTGGTTAATGTTTATAGAAATTGTTAACTTTATTGCAAATCCCACGTAACTCCAAACATTGACTGATATAAGAACTTCCTGTCGACCAGGATATACAAAAATATATCTGGCAACGTTATATCAGGCAGATATCAATGCGGTGGTATGATAAAAGTCTACATGCATACAAATAAAAGAAAGTTTCAGTACAATAAAAATAAATACATCGAGATGCCATATGAATACACGGACATTCATGAACGAAAGTAACATAAAACTTTTTAACCTTTAGCTCCACCGAGGGTAGCCAATCGAAAGGCGCCCCATACTGACAACGCGTCATATCCGCTACCGTCACTGTACGTTATGTCCGCTACCGGCTTCGATTTATCCGGCGCGCCGTTTCCGTTGTTATTGATGCAGGTACCGTTGCTGGTGACGCCGATACTGCCGTTGCTTGCGCTGGTACCGTTGACGGTGCTTGAGTGACGTATATGGTGGATGTTGGAGGAGAACACCGCTGTTCGGATTGCGTCAAGCATTGACGGGTGGTAGCCACCGGATATGTCTTTGAAATGAGAAATCTCAGTTCAAGAAAATTTTAACAATAAAGTTGGATATGTCGTTGAAATGAGAAATCTCAATTCAGGAAAACATTAACAATAAAGTGGGATATGTCTTTAAAATGAGAAATCTCAGTTCAAGAAAACATTAACAATAAAGTGGGATATGTCTTTAAAATGAGAAATCTCAGTTCAAGAAAACATTAACAATAAAGTTGGGTATGTCTTTGAAATGAGAAATCTCAGCTCAAGAAAACATTAACAATAAAGTTGGATATGTCTTTGAAATGAGAAATCTCAGTTCAAGAAAACATTAACAATAAAGCCCAGCAAAACGCTGCTTCTGAATATTGATGCAATATAGGCGAATGTGTTTTATTTCATCACATCCGCAATTGAAGTTGTTTGGATTACTGGTAATCCGTTAAATCCATGCTTTCAAAAAGCATATAAGCATTTTTTAAATATGTATTGAAATGCAAAATATACTGATAATAATTGGAAAAAAAAGATTTAGGGATTTCATCTTTGTTTATGGTTACATGCAAAATAAATTATTTTCAATAACACGATAATTTACGTGCTGGACTGTTTAGCAAGTTAGGAATATCCGTACCTGTTCCGAGTCCGACCTTGACTTGAGCCTGCAGTAGCTTCTGGGCATCAAGGACGCCGCTTCGAATTCTACAACAACAACCTTTACATGAGAAAGCCGGATTAAAGTTTGCTGCATTGGGGTTTATGGTTGTTTTAAATAAACAAGATCCACTCGCCTGAATTACGTATTTGAGTTTGGTACAGTTTTATTAGGATGGTTAGTTAAACTGTTCACACTTGTCCTTGGCAATTAAGCCTATCTTATCGCTTTCCCATTACCAAAACTACATTTGAGCCGTGCTCCGTGAAAAGGGGGTTTAATGCATGTGAGTAAAATGTCGTTAAAGATTAGCCTGTGCATTCCGCACAGGCTAATCAGTGACGACACTTTCCGATGTTATGATATCTGTTTAAAGAAAGTCTCTTCCTATCAAAAATACGGTATAGATGGAGAGTGTCGTCCCTAATTAGCCTGTGCGGACTGCACGGGCTTATCTGGGACGACACTTTACGCACATGCAATAAACCCCATTTTCACAAAGCATAGCCTATTATCGTGCCATTAACTGACATTTGTGCGTCTTGAATCAGAGGTAGAGAAACAATGGTCGAAGACATAATTTCATGTCCATTCCCCACATCAATAATGTTGCTGGGCATCCATCCGAACTATCACACCCAGGACTGAAAGTCCAGCGTTCTTATGGAGCTGGTCGTGTATGTTAGGTATATTTGCCATCGATTCAGAAACATTTAAATTTGACATAATGGCACTCTAATCCATACATAGTGCATCTTACACTAGTCTTAAAAAACCGGCCTAAAGCAGTTTAATTACCCAGGTTTAATGGTTTCGTAAAACTTTTTTCTCTGACATGGATTTGACTACTGAAAGACCGACGGCCCGACAACTCACTATACCCCATCGCACCACAGCGGTCCGTCTAATTACATATCGTATTAAACATGTAGGAAGCGTAGAAACAATTCGTCAGTGATTTGCAATAAAACAAGTAAGCATTGTCAGTCTTTTAATGATCACAAACTCCTTTTAAACTGCAAATTTCCGTCCTTTTTTAAATATGCTGTAAGATTGTTTATCAGATAGGACCCGAGACGATCGCTAGATATATGTGCAAGCATATTATCGATGATACAAAAATGATCCGCGCTCTGGGAAAATAGTGTTCAATACTTGTCTGTTAAGTGTCGTCCCATATTATCTTAGGCAGTCCGAACAGGCTGGTCAGGGGCGACACTTTCCGCTTTTATGGATTTTTTTTGCTTAAAGAAAGTCTCTTATTTCTTAATGAAAAAAAATCAGTTCATGCAAAACGTGTCGTCCCTGATAAGCCTGTGCGAACTACACAGGCTAATCTGGGACGTCATTTTACGCCCATGCATTAAGCCATGTTTTCCCAGAGCGAGGCTCACATAGGACATCTCTGAACTTACGAGAGGTTCGAGTTCGGGCAGTGAGAGATGCCGCACTTCCGCTCTTTGACCAGCTCAACTTCCGGTTCAGTGAGATAGATGCCGTGGGCTAGCACCGTCTGTTAAAACAACGTCATACGTTACACATACTGGCTTTAAATATACATGTTTATTGCATAGATGTCATAAATTGCAAAGAAAAATGATCTTACATGCTGGTATCGATACTATACTCGTGACATATAAATGTAGCGGTCATTTAATTATTGTTTCGTTTTAACATAATCAGCAAACAAAAATGATAAAATTGTAATGCGTCAACACATTTGCGGCGGTGGATAACGCCGCTTTAAAAATTTGCAAACAGCGAGTTAATTAACTAGAAATAGAACATGTACAAAACTGAATAACAGGATGATTGGTTTATGGGAAGTTGTTGGCGCTGTTTTTTTTTTCTTTTCCAAAAGGCATGGTTTCGAAACCTGGTAAAGTTTTTTTTAAATGTATAGGTATGAGTAAACTATTGTTTAAGAGAAGACACAATATTGATCTTTTTGCAGAATACATTATTTTTTACGCAACGCCTGGGAAAAAAGTCACATTAATTATTCGCGTTATTGAGGTTCAGTTGCAAAACTCGTTAAACTTTCCCAACGCTAAAATTATGTGAAACGAAACTCAACAGTTACTTCCCTTTCACACCATCTCAGCAAAGCAGTCACAGTTACAGCCCTTCATATCTGACATTAAACGGTGACTTTCACAATAAATATGGACCGCGCTCTGTGAAAAAAATGGTTTAATGCATGTGCGTAAAGTGTCGTCCCAGATAAGCCTTTGCAGTCAGCACAGGCTAATCAGGGACTATATTTTCCGCTTTTATGATATTTTTCGTTTGAAGAAAGTATCTTCTTAGCAAAAATCAAATTTAGGCGGGAAGTGTCATACCTGATTAGCCTGTGCGAACTACACAGGCTTATCTTTGACGACACTTTACGCACATGCATTAAACTCCCTTTTCACAGAGCGCGGCGCATATACAATTTTAACTTCGATCACTAGTAAAAACTCATACGTTGTTTTGGAATATTTGGATTCAGTAGATGCGTATCTATGTCTATCCTTTGACCTGATTATGTACATAATCGATATTGTTCGTACTCTACAGCCTTAATGACCCTTTAGAAAATAATATAAATCACATAAATTTTTTACAAAGGTCATGCATTACTGCGTCAACATTCGTGTAGTAAAACAAATGTAAGCTAGGGTAAAGCTGAGTTCTAAAGAAGTTTATTACTTGCTTTATGAGTGGCACTCTTTAAATACATATACAAAATTTATCATGGAGATTTTATAATATAAGTACATGTATTTCAAACCAAACAGTAAAAAAAACAAAAACGGAAGTCACGTGATTACCTTTGACGTCATCAAGCCGGCCTTGTCGTATACGTCAGAGTAGTTGGTGCTGCTAGGGAACAATTTAGCCACAAAGTTAATCTCGTCTTCTGTTTCGCAGATGTGCGTCTGAAATAACATAATCCTCCATCATGGACATCTGGTCATAATGCATGTGCATAGTGTCGTCCCAGATTTGCCTGCGCAGGCCGCTTCGGCTAATCGGGGATGACACTTTCCGCCTTTATTGGATTTTCGTTTAGAAGAGTCTTCTTTTAGACTGCAAAGGCTAACCTGGGACGACACTTTACTTACATGCATTAAGCCCAGTTTTCCGCACATGCATTAAGCCCAGTTTTCCGCACATGCATTAAGCCCAGTTTTCCGCACATGCATTAGGCCAAGTTTTCCGCACATGCATTAAGCCCAGTTTTCCGCACATGCATTAAGCCCAGTTTTCCGCACATGCATTAAGCCCAGTTTTCCGCATATGCATTAATCCCAGTTTTCCGCACATGCATTAAGCCCAGTTTTCCGCACATGCATTAAGCCCAGTTTTACTCACATGCATTAAGCCCAGTTTTCCGCGCATTCATTAAGCCCAGTTTTCCGCACATGCATTAAGCCCAGTTTTCCGCACATGCATTAAGCCCAGTTTTCCGCACATGCATTAAGCCCAGTTTTCACAGAACGCGGATCATATTATCCGATTTTTGCAAAATGTCACATGATGATAATTTATTGCGTTCCAAATACGCATTAGTTTAACTGAACGCAAACTACGTTAATGCCCCAGTCCGAACAATGCATAACATAATGTCCACGGTCGAAAACGATATGACTTTATTTATCTATTTTAATCCCCATCGGCCTTTTCATAAACGAACCTGTATGCTATTAATATTTCCCGAAACGTTATTATCACACAGATGACAATGCATTTTTGTTTTATATTCATCGGTAAAATACCACACACAAAAAAACGATTCTTTCGAAGTTACATTTCGGTTGTATCGTTTATAGACTGCCGAGTTTGAAAGTTGTTTTGATAACACAGCCCTTAGTTAAAAAAAACAGCTAAAACTTTACCACGTGGTGAGGTCCAAAACAGCCCACAGATAGCCGTTTCGGCTTCTCACCGTAACTATAATAGCGACTTGAGTTACTGGTATGTAATCTTACCTGGACAGGAAGCTGGTACTCATGCGCCAGGTCACCCAGACGCTTTAACAAGTCTTCCGTGCAGGAGATTGCAAATCTCGGCGTGATGATCGGTGTGATTTTGTCGTACTTGAGATAGAATATGTTTAACACATAACTTATTTGTAGCATCATTTAATTAACAGCTTATGTAACATAACGGCCATTGTAATGTTCTCTTATTTATCAACACTATCTGCTTATTCGTTAGCCTGTTTACTCTCATTTATTTGTTGATACCAATTTGGACATAGCACGTCGTGTTCGATGCATACAAAAAAGCTCACAATTCCCTTATATCTTTCAAAGTTTATACTTGATTCCATGACTACATTGTCTTTAAGTGTTTAAAGTTTATACAGTTAAAGGCAATATAGTCATGCAATCAAGTATATATTTTTCACGCACATTTTAAGTTTCAAGTCGCTTAACGAAACAGGAATAGGTTTTTAAGATTTATTTAATTGCATTCAAGATGGCTGTTTTGTATTGATATTGATGACCACTGACAAAAATATGTATATATTAAATGCGATGCCTGCATAGAACGCAACGTCATATGGCTTTACTTGGACTCACCTTTCGTTTACGGACCTCTTCAATAAACCTAAAATTAATATAAATAATTTATACAATATACATGCATTTTTATATTACTTAATGATGTTTACAGCTCTCTTAAAAGTTGGTTTACACATATTTAATTAAGCCGTTTTGCTTCGGAAACCGCCGGCTTAAAGTAACGGTATCGAGTGTGTTTCCTTGTAAAAATCAACACTATTTATGTAGTTAGTTCGTGTGGGAGTGCTCGCTGAGGGGGGAACCAACGGTTCAACGACGTGACAATACGAGACTATTTTAAGGTAATGTGTGCATATTTCACGATCTTGTCAATCGTTGATAAGCAAAACGGGTTCGTATTAGGGCGATAAGAACTGCTTTATGGATATGATGTAAGCGCATTTGTTACCAAAAAAGGTTTTTATGCGTCGTCTCTTCGATAAAGTACAGGGCAGGACAGGGCAAAAATAATAAAATCAAATCAAAACTTCATTAGGTGCAAGTATGTGTATCGGCACTTATGTATGTAGCGCTGTGGTGTGATGCAAACGGTAAGAATACTTAACAATTCTAGTTTTTTATTTGAGCTCGATTGCATAGAAATCCTAAGGCGTAATTGAAACGCTCTCTTTATGTTTCCTGTGAAACAGAGACACCAGTGCTTGGTGTCTTTGGGGGAGATCTAAAGCACGCTCCTATAGTGGGGATCGAATTCGTGACCTACCGGTCGTTAGGCGGACACCATATCCACTACACCACGGCGACCAATTCTAGTAAATAATATGCAACATGTACGATACATGTAGGACTTCTAGCAGGGCTCTGGGCCATGTTGTATTCTCACAGCGAATCGAGACACATATAAATAGTAGAGAAACATGTAAACCGACGATACATGTAAATCGACGAAACATGTACACTGACGGTACATGCAAACTGTCGATTCATGTCGACTGACGATAAATGTGAACTGACGATACATATAAACTTACGATAAATGTGAACTGACGTGAAATGTTAACTGGCGATAAATGTGAACGGACGATACTTGTAAATTGACGATACACGTTAATTGGCGATAAATGTAACAGACGATTCATGTTCAATACTACGAGCGGTGTAACTCGTTCATACAACACATGCAATGAACACCAAAATTTAACATACATAAAGTTCACTTGCCTTTTAGTTTCCATCACGGAATGTTCCGTAGATTGTTCGATATAGAACGCAGGTGAATTCTGGTTCATGTTCACCTTGCCTACATAGGCCCTTTGTCCGAACTCATCTGTGAACAAGGGCACGGAGTTTAAAATGAGCCGCCTTCCGGAAAACTGGGTTAAATGTATTTGCTTTAAGTGTCGTCCCAGATTAGCCTGTGCAGTCCGCACAGGCTAATCGCGGACGACACTTTCCGCTTGTAGTATATTTTTCGTTTAAAGAGCAATATTCTTAATAAAAATCTAGTATAAGGGGAAAGTGTCGTCTCTGATTAGTATGTGCGTATTGCACAGGTTAATCTGGGACGACGCTTTACGCACATGCATTGAGCCTGTTTATTTCCAGAGCGAGGTTAATATATATTAACCTTCATGCTGCACAATTCATCTGCATATGTTCACTTACTGATGATGTCACACAGAACCAGCGTTGCGTCCGTGTGGATGGTCGCGAAGTAGCAGCCGGTCGTGGTACCATTCAGAAGAACACGGCGCTGAAACGTTAAAATGAACAATTTCAATTAAATAGCTTCGTAGCGACAAAATGCATAAAAGTCAAAACCCATCAAAATAATGAAACAAATACCCGAACAAAAACTCATATAGTTCTTCTATTACACAAAAAAGTTGAACGTGCGTCTTCAGTGATGTTCGGAGAGTGCCTGTTGTTTGTTTCCGTTAATCAGACTTCTTTAATTATGACAAAAAAATTATTTCAACAATATCACAAAGAATATTATTAAAGAGATCAAGATCATGTTTTACTTAGACAGGATGTTTAAGAGAAAATCCAGCGACCATAACTCAATCTAGATTTTGCATAAAAACTTGCACAAAAAAAGAACGCTGAAAACGACAAAAGACTGTTTTAAGGCCGCGTCATTGACTTTAACGCTGTATATAGCAAAATGTATTAATTATAGTTACGGCCGGGGTTAAATTACGCAGATGTAAATAGTTAAACATGTATAACATGACCTAGACGAGTTTACCTGACCTGTTTAAAATACTTGTAAACATGTTCAGATAAGACAGGATGATGGTAACGTATACGTGACCGCGCTCTTGGTATTTAAATTAGTTTAAACTTACAATTGCAGATAGTAAAGTCCCATTTACATTGCGGACTAGTTTAAAGACACTATCGGGTATCGGAGTGAATTCTTTCTGATCATTATAAAAAATCGCAAATATATTTTAAAACCTATGGAAATGGTGTTTTTTTAATTTTTTGTTTTGAGTATAAAAAAGTGATTTGCGCTGTTATGTTTACATATCTAATACAGGTTCGGTGACAAAGAACTGTTAATTTGTGAGCAGTTCCCTGTATTAAACCGTCAATTACGCACTAACATACAGTTCGTGGATTTTTTAAACGCAACAAGAAAATAAACTAAACGACTCGATAAGAGTTTTCTCCATCATTACAAATTGGGACTTGACCGATGCGTATGTGTTTGCATTTCGAATTTTTATAACGTCCTTCCATGCTAAAGGCTGCATTTTGTAAGGGTACGGATGGGGTGTGTCCCAGTACCACCTAATTAAAAATACAAGCTACATATCCAGCTATTTTCTTTTTGACGGGAGATATACAATTAAGTGTTGTGTTGTGCTGAGTGGCGAAACTGGAGTAGCCGGTGGTGATAGGGGGAAGGCGCCTCAACAGTCCGGTACTGTGACCACAAACCAAGATTACAAACCTTCTAAGTCAGTGCGCATGAACACACCATTGCGCTAACCGGACAGCCTGGCGACATGAACATTCGTGTTGGCGGTCCAGCGCTAACCGGACAGCCTGGCGACATGAACATTCGGGTTGGCGGTCCAGCGCTAACCGGACAGCCTGGCGACATGAACATTCGGGTTGGCGGTCCATCGATATCATAGCAATAACCGTACAGCCTGGCGACATGAACATTCGGGTTGGCGGTCCATCGATATCATAGCAATAACCGTACAGCCTGGCGACATGAACATTCGGTTTGGCGGTCCAGCGCTAACCGGACAGCCTGGCGACATGAACATTCGGGTTGGCGGTCCAGCGCTAACCGGACAGCCTGGCGACATGAACATTCGGGTTGGCGGTTCATCGATATCATAGCAATAACGCATTAGTGTTCATATATTAAAACTAGAACAATACAATTTAAGTAACACCATGATTCGGTAAGTGTTCCAGGATTTCATTTTGGTATCACCTCAGGTAGAAAGAGTGTGCATAAAACGCCGTAAAACGAAGTGCGTACAATCGCCGTTCGTAAGACGACTTCTGCGACTTAATGTAATTATCACATAAGATGATCGTAAAATACGTCAACACAATGTAAGTAGCGCCATAATGCGGTAGACGGCCTTATCGATTTCATTCCATACTCTATTAGGGTACGTATAGAGACATCCCCAAACATTAAGTTCCTACCACCACGATTTGAAAGGGAACCAAAATGCTTTCATTTCTTTGGCGGATACGTTGACTGTTGAATGCCGCAATACAGTTTACTGGCACCCACCACAAATTCGCTAGACGACACAGCAATTTCATTTCCGTACCATATATATATTTAAATTTTGAAACATCACAATACAAAGTTCCACGACCATTTTCTAGGCACATATGGTGGTTTCATTAAATCTACACGTAAGAATACACCACACAATAGTCGTACCACAACAGGCAGTATTAACCTCGGCGACTGCATTTTCATATCTTCGTATAAGGGTTCATATAGTAACACCGCAACGCACAATGTTTGCAACACCACCAATCCACTGGCACCTTCGGCGATTGGATTTCCTTATAACATAAGACTACTTTAGTACGACGCAAAAACGTGCTTCTCACCTAAGCGACCCGGGTTCGATTCCCCTTCCCGTAAGCATATGAGTTTCGTTGGTGATCACCAAACCAGACAGGTTGGGTTCCCTCCGGGTATTCCGACACATCCACTCACCCTTCCCCAACACAAGATCACACCAAATTTAAATCTTTAAATAATAACTAATTAGCTGTAAATCGCAGCTTTAATTCAAAAACTCGACCCAACGTTCGTGAGCCAAGTGCATGTAAGTTAATTAATTAGGAGGGCTGTAACACACTCTTTATCCATACATAATGCTGCCACATACGCAGAAAGAAAGTTTAAACTTCAAAACGTCATAATACTTACACTTAGCGCGACGCAACACTGCTGTAAGTACCCCCCCCCCCCCCCCATTCGCAGGTCAAAATCGGCGATCTTATTTCTTTATAAAGCAACAATACTGTATATAGAACAACGCAACAAAGCAGTACGTACCACCACCCGACGGTAGGCGGTCTCAGCGAACTGCAGGTCGGAGAAGCGCGCCTCCGTGGGGAAGGTGTAGGTGTCGAGCCACTCTAGCAGGCCCCGGTCAAGACCCTTGCCACAGTTGGAAAACTGGGGCGCGTGAAGGTGCGTGTCTACAAACCCCGGGATGAGGAACTGTCTAAAACAACAGCAATTATGATAATATGAGCCTTGTTCTGTGAAAACTTGGCTTAATGCATGTGCGAAAATTGTTGTTCCATACTAGCTGGTGCAGTCCGCACAAGCACATCAGGAACGACACTTTCCGCTTTTATGGATTTTTTTTGTATAAAGGAAATCTCTTTATAGCAAAAGACCAGATTAGACGGAAAGTGTCATCCCTAATTAGCCAGTGCGGACTGCACAGGCTACTATTCGACGACACTTTACGCACATGCATTAAGCACTGTTTTCCCAGAACGAGGCTCATATATGTACAGGGCAACTTAAAACTTACACAAAAAAGAAGACGAAGATATGATGATGACGAATAATGATTATAGATGATAATTACGACGATAATGGTATTTATCACAATGATCATAATGCTGGAGATAATATACTCATGCTGACGATGATAATGATGATGATGATAGTATAGAATGATGATGATAACGATAATGACGGACAATTGTGCTGCTGATGAGGATGACGAGGAGGAGGATGTAACTGGTGATTTTGCTGCTGCTGAAAAAATAATAACACAGGGAAGAGACAAATAATGACAAATTGAACGACGACGACTATGACTATCATGGCAAACATTTATACTATGTACCGGTATTACGAGTACCAGTATTGAATCCTACCCGTGATATGCCGTGATGTACCGTTATGCTATTTTTTTGAACATTTTCTGGGAAATATAAGGGGGAAGAACAATCTTTATGGAAAAAAAACAGCATCAAGTGGAAAATTATTATAAGCTGAAAAAGACATTGTTCAGGGGGAATGTATTGTTATAGGGAAATTATCCTTATCTAGACATAATCATCAATACTGAAATTATGTACTAACCTTTCTTTAAGATGGACTACTTCAGACTCCTGAAAGCCATGTGACCTTAAGTTGTCCTCCAAGGTATCTTTGTTACATAGAAAGGCTATCTAAAATAATAATATTTTATGAGCCTCGCTCTGTGAAAAGGGTGTTTAAGCATGTGCGTAAAGTGCCGTTCCATTTCAGCATGTGTAGTCCGCACAGGTTAATCAGGAACGACACTTTCCGCCTAAACAAGATTTTCGCTATCAAGAGACTTCCTTTAAACAAAAGATACCATAAAAGCGTAAAGTGTCGTCCCTGGTTAGCATGTGCAGACTGCACAGGCTAATCATGGGCGACACTTTACGCACATTCATTAAACCCCTCCTTTTCCACAGAGCGAGGCTTATAGTAATGTAAATATCTGTATTTACTGCTTCACTTACAGTAAAATGTACATATAGTATTATGTTTCTCAACCAAAACCTGCATTTTGCTTGTATCTCAAACATTTAATGAGCGAAGAAAGTAATAGCAGTGGTGATGCGTATTAAGTAGGTATTAGTAGTAGAAGTTGTAGAAAATGTAGTAGTATAGCAACAGCAGCATCAGCAGCAGACATAGTAAACACTTCCCAGATTTGAGCGCACATACGTTTGCATTATACCGACACAGTCTGATTTATTCAGGGACTCGGAGAGAAATGGCGTAAACATAATTTTATGACAAGTCTTGAAACACGCTATGTCGAGGACTGCATGGGATACGTACAGCAAACCTACATAACGTCAGATTGATTGTTCACGACTCTATCAGCTGATGTTGTCGACTCATGATTCGAACACATAATTAATATATAAGATTCTATTACATTAAATTGATGCACAATACCTTGCCATGTTGTACGCCGAGGCACGTGTTACGCAGTACAACCACCGCTTCCTGGTCGGTGGAATGGGCCAGGGTTCCACAGAACACCACCCGGTGTCCGGACATCGCTCCGTTCAATGCGGCTGCTTGCGGTGTGCTGTCTGTAGAGTAGATCACGTCAATAATTATAAACCTTATATTTCCTTAAATGATGCGAAGAAAACTGATTACGTCTTTCGGGCGCAAACCCGAAATTATATGCATTTTACACGTCGATTGGTCGAACTCTTCCGCTCGCACTCGTATTATGCGGTTAAACGCTTGTGTTATGTGAACACTCCGCGACAAGGGATCTGGTGTGTGTGACGAGATGTGGTCGCTTGCTCAGTCCTATTTATTCCGGGATTGTTCAAATCAAGAAGTCTTTTCGTGATATTGGTGTATTTTGCTCTACATTAAAAACAAACGTACTTAAAATATATCAAACGTGGTTTGACAAATACTTAAAATACGCGTATTATTAATTTTAGCAGATATGCATAAATTAATTAAAGCATTAATGAAATTCATAATTTTATAAATTATAACAAAAAACAATTTCGTTTATAGATAATAACATGATATTTAAAAATACTTGCGACATATAAGTTATTTCACTTTGAAAAAAAAAAATTGTATTTATAAATATCAGTAATTACAATATTTAGCAAATTTGTTGTTTTTAAATATTTTTAATAAAAATATCTTTATTACATGTATCACATCGCTAATCATTAATTAAATCAGACATAATTAATAATATCTCCCAAACGCATTACTGTATGAGATATCGTTCGACCTACAAAATATTACATAAAACTATGTGTTACTTTCATTCATAAAAAAGTTAACGTTATATATGACAAAAAAATAAGCAACGTATGCAATCAAAGTCCACCTTATTAGAAAGGAAAGATAACAAGTATTTAACAACTTCAGAGAAGTGTGTTGATAAAGCTGAATGCCAAAATAAGAATGCATATACATGTTTTCACACAAGAAAAAAGCTAAATTACGTTTCTGTTTAAAAATTAAAGAAAAATAAGCTTTACTTGAAAGGTATACATTATTAATTAATTAAATTAAGTTCTTACCTAAAATGAAAAAGAAATAGCCTGCTAGTGAATCTGTTTATTTTGAAAGACAGATTGTAAAAGCACTTAAAAAAACTAAAGAAATGAAGTCGTCAACACATTTCATTAATCGAAGAAGCCAATAAAAATGAGTGATTGGTTGAGCAGTTCCGCCCACGACACCCTAACAATCGTGACATATCGGCTATCTCCGGAATTCTCCGTAAGAGTTAAGCAATAAATCGTCTGCTGATCCAGAGTGGACACCTTGAGTAATACTTGACAGATTTGAGTGTGCTGACGGCTCTATAAAAAGATGCCATATATCTGTGGTAAGTCTCACTTAGAAGTATACATTTATCAAGACATTACACGACATAAATATATATATATATATATATATATATATATATATATATATATATATATATATATATATATATATATATATATATATATATATATATATATATATATATATATATGTATCTATAGATAACACTTATCTATTTAAAACACGAAATATCCACAGGTGGTATGGTTGTTACTGGTTGAGTCGTGGGTTCTGTTTGATTCGTGGGTATAGAAATCGCCTGAAATCTCGCGATAGAATGTTCGCACATGATGCAGTTCGTTACGGAAAAATGTTTTGACACGGTCACCATTTTTTCGATCAAAAATGCGTCAAAAGCAAGTAAATAGTGTAATTCATCATAACTTGATAGGTCGGTATGAAATATTTCCTCATTTATGTATTGTTCATATAGTGTTTCAAAGTAACACAAAATCGTTTATTTAGAAGTATTTACCATGCTACATCGTGTGTTGACATTTTTTCACAAGAAATTAACCTGTCCTGCAAGGTCAGTTTAAAGGCTATTTATAGTATGCAAATCTGGAAATTCTGGCAGCCAATCAGAACCCACGAATCAACCGGAAGCTTATTTTCATGATGGTAGTTTGACACTATCAATACAGTCGATTATTTTGATGATAAAAGACGATAAACATTTGGGAAAAAGCAACAAATCTTAAAGAAGAAAGGTTAATTATTATTTTCATAATGATTCTGGTCATATATTTATAAAATATTTGTGATGTAACAACTTTATGAAAATTACCCACGACTCAACCAGACTATAGCATAAGCGTGTGGCTTTGATATTAATTAGTGAAAACATAATTTTGAATGACAAATATTCATATTATAACGAAATATCAACTTTGTGTATATGTTAATTCTGTATACATACACGTACACATCATTCTACAAAAACACACGTGTACCACACTCTCCAAAAAGAATGTTCACCACACTATTCATGCAGACACGTTTATCACTCTCTGTTAGAACAAAGACCTTTACCACACTCTACATACATGGACGTATGCAATATTCTACAAATGCAACACTCCTCAAACATTGGCATAATACCAACTCTATATCAACAAGATACCAAACTATAAAAACATGTACCTACACCAAACATGGACGTATATCAAATTCTACAAAGATGAACATGTACACTCTCTACATGCATTGACGTTTATCACACTCTACAAACGTGGGCGTTTACCGCATTATACTTAAATACACGTGTACCAAACTCTACATAAAACACGTGTACCACACTTTACTTACATACATGTGTACCACACTTTACATGCATACACGTGTACAACACTTTACATACATACACGTGTACAAACCTGTACATATACCACACCCTTCAGACATGGATGTTCACCACACTTTATATACCTATACCACTCTAAATACATTAACATATACCGCACTGACCAATCATGGACGTATATAAGCATAGACGTATAGCACAGTATACAAGCATTTGCGTAATCCAGTCTATACATACAATGACGTTTACTTCACTCTAAAGGTAGTAAATCGCTAATCACCTCGCTAATGAAACCTTAATCCACACACCTTGAAAGTGAGAACTAATAATAAATATATGTTGAGTTTTAACTAATCGTATATTTAAATCATCGAACGAGTATTTAAAGCTCGAGTTTGTGTTTTCTAAGAAGAAACAGTAGATGCTATCGAACCAAGGACCTTCTAAGAAAGGTTCCAACCTTTGGTACAATGTGGTCGCAAGACGGACTACAACACCAAGTTTAATTTGAAGGAAATAATCTCTACTATTACGGATGTTTTATCAATTATTTTCCACTAATAATACGCGCCGTAAACCCGAATCTTGTAAACTCTTACTTACGGTTAAACGTCCATTACAATGGCATTGGTAAGTCCGGTTTAAGAATAAATTATACAAGAACAAATCCGAAATCCGACGAAAGGTACACTAAAAGGTAGATAACATAATATTTTCGCTTTGCGTATTACTAATGTAACTGCAATAATTTTACTGTGCAAGTACCATTAAGTACATGGATCGACAGATGGCATTTCAATGACTGTGTCGATAATTTAAAGCCGCGTACGATATACAGCATTACAGTGACCTACTTTCAGGGCTTTATTGTGTCCAAAAACCATACAACTCAGTCTGATAAATGTTTAAATGGAGCCTTACTGTGCCAAGGTTGACGATGTCGGTGATATGATACGGAACAGGCCAATAGCAAAACACAACGCATGTGAAAGATTTCGACATTAAACGCAATTGCAGCCAGATATAAATTAGTATACTAGTAACCAACATTAGTATTTACAGCTAATACTTCGGCGACAACACCACCAACTACTACTACTACTACTACTACTACTACAACTACTACTACTAGAACTCGAATAAGCATGTTCAATCTATTTTTTTTTAAATTAATGTAATGTCATCTATATATCATTATAGCAAATTCACTCATTTAAAAAAAGGAAGAAAAAAATCTTATACGACGAATATGTACCTTTTACATGCAGCTGACGCGAACTCCGTTAATTTTGATTATGTTCACGGCCACGAAAAAGAAAACAATAATCCAACGAGCGGTTTAATTAAAATAAAGTATTCCAACTGCAAATGTAGAATATGTATATACTTAACAAAACTTTCATCACACAATGGACTAAGAAATACTGTTATTTTCAAATTACTTGTTTCAAATACAATACGCCGTGGTATATATGAAATTCGCTTCAAAAATATTTCGGACTCGCTTTATCATATTTGACCTTTCAATTGAAATTCGTATACATTGTAAATATTATATAGCGCCTTATAGCTCGTTTTATCGATACCAGTTTGTATATATAGCTACTTAGTAATCATGCACATAATCCTTGCATGCACCCTGTATACAGCTACTTAGTAATCATGCACATAATCCTTGCATGCACCCTGTATACAGCTACTTAGTAATCATGCATATAATCCCGGCAGATAACGCATAATAAGTAGCATGTGTCAACTAACTACATGCCATTTGAAAGTTATACAAGAATGCGATTGATGTGAAATATCATAGGGCCGCCATTTAAATACTAGTATTTTGATATTTAGACACACGTTAAGATATATTGCTTAGCTTCTCGACATCGCGGGTGTTGTATTGCTCATTTTTAAATACTGAAATTTGTAACAGGCTGACAGAAAAGCAAAGGTCATGAATGGCAGTTGAAATATAAGTGACTATTCGAATGATCAACTGTTTTAAGGCTAATACAGTAAGTTTAAAAGGAGAATTACAACTTCTTTTAAACAAAACTGACTGTTGTTGTTTTTGTCAATAAGAGTACATGTATGTTGTTAATTTCAAATACTGTAGGTACATTCCTCTAAGGGACGGGTGGGGTACTACACAGTAAATTTCCGTCATATGTATTCCACATTATGGGTTTAGAATGAAACTTCTCCTACTTCAAGTAACTCTTGATATTAAAAGGGCCTTTTCACAGATTTTGGCAGATTTTGAAGTTTGTCCTTAAATGCTTTATATTGATAAATGTAAAATTTGAATATAAGAAGCTCCAGTAAAAAATAAAGAATTAAATTTAAAAAAAAAAGAAAAAAAGTAAACTTCAGAAAGGCTCGAACCAGTGACCCCTGGATTCCTGGAGTCAAAACGAATTAAACCGCTCGGCCATCCTGCCAAGTATGTATGACGGACGTATTTTATACTTTATTTAAGCAATCTACGTAGTTTCACAAAATTAAACGACAACAACAGAACTCTCCAAATTATTCAAACGTTTTGCGTTGCAACGCTTTATAATTCTCATGTTTTTAAATCGTCAAAAGATGCATATAATGGATATATTAGAGCATGGTTAATGTTCAGTTTTACTGTTTCCTCACAGATATCATAACTAAATCGAAAATTTGCGAATCTGAAACGACTTTTTTCAATTTTGTCAATTTGCCAAAACGTGAAAAGGCCCCTTTAAAAACATGACCTAGATACATTTGATACCCTTTGTGCGACTGAAGACTTTTGTGAGTTCGCACAACTTGATTTTAACCATCTTACCGTAGATAATAGACGTTTGAGACAACTTAAGGTTTATGTAGAGGCTTCAGTTTGAAAAATGTGGGACCCCTGGCATTGAACTCAAATTTGACTTAACGCAGAGTGTCACATTGAAAATGTATATATATTTGCTTAAAAGGATGGTTTTCCTTCAAACTGCTACCAATTTTGTGAAGCAACGTCTCATACCATCGACATAATCAATCAAAATACAAAACGATTTTAGCACAAAAATAGACATTATTTTCAAAAATCTGAATGATGTTTATTCAACGTATTTCGGCGGAAAATGATATAACTAGTTTATAATATCGACATTGATGAGGGCAAGTTACGCTTAAATAGTAAAAAAAGTTAACATATCTAGAAATATCAAAACTCGAACACATGTCATTTCATGACGATGGGGGCAGCCATTTTTAAATTAATAAAATCGAAAGAAACATGCTAAAAACTCACTCATCGCCTAATTGACAATCCAAACGGTTGACGATGACAAATGCATTGAATTGTAATCTTTCCGTTGATGTGTGCAAACTGCATATAATTCGATGCGTTACATGAACTTTATTGTATTTTAAAGCAAATGTAGCGAACTATAGCCGAGATTAGCAACTCAAAATAGATGCATCATCTTAGCTATTGTATCTTCCTATTTATCGAAAAAAACACCAACCTTTCAACGTATTCCTTTAAATATCACACGCGTTATAAACGCGACCTTTGTATGAAATAATATAAACACTTACTTATTGATGGCAAGGCCGTAGCTTATGGGATGGCTTAGGCGGCGTTGTCCGCAACAATATTCGGGCTACCGGTAATCGTCGTAACTAAAGTTGCCATATACAGGGATTTGCCCCCGCCTGTTGATGCATTTCTGAAAGGTTTTAGCGGATATGCGTTTACTTGTGTGCGTTTGTGTCATAAATATTGCCCAGGATAAGCTATAATCAGGAACGACACTTTCCGCTTTAACCCTTAAAGCGCTGGAGCCGAATTTTAAAGGCCTTTGCAAACAGTTTGGATCCAGATGAGACGCCACAGAACGTGGCGTCTCATCTGGATCCAAACTGTTTGCTATTCTGATAGTATTCTTTGAAAAAAAAATGAAGAAAATGCTTATTTTACAAATTCAGCAGACGACATTTTAGCAGACGACAAATTTCCCAGCATGCAAAGGGTTAATGTTATTTTTCGTGTAAATGAAGTCTCTTATAGGCGAAAATCCAGTTTAGGTGGAAAGTGTCGTCTTTGATTAGCCTTTGTGGACAGCATTAAGCCCAGTTTTCCGAGAGGTCGGCTCATATCAACTCTGAAGGAGGGCCAGTCCCACGAAGGCAGCTGACAGCTTCATAAACCAGATAATCCTCGTCATACGTGAAAGTCTGGTTATGCCGGCAACGAACACCAGGCAGGGATCGATCGCCGCCCATAGGGCATTCGAGACGTATCACCTCAATGAAATCTATCTAAAATAAATATGCATTATCTAAATATTGTGTCCTATTGATGTTTGTTAGTGTACTTTTACAGAGTTTATAATTAACTGACCACACAGATTACGTTGATTTACCGTTAATTAAATACATGTCTAATGTCTACATCAAATCATGAAGTTTGTGTGTATACTTTTCAGGATATGCGATGTTCGCTGCACCAATGTTTAAATGTTAGCTACGCCCCTGGATCACCAAATAATTGATCACCTATTATTATTGATCAGGTAGTTCTAGTATTACTAATTAATGTAATGTGAATGCACATGTGAAGCCTCTATAGTGTAGACTCGACGGGGAATGGTCTATTTGTCACCGCAGTCCAGCGAAAGTGCACTGGCGAGTGACGCTCTCCAGCGATATACATAGTCCAGTTTAACCGTGTTGTGTAAATAATTATTGAAGGTCAGACTTGTTCGTGTTTCAGTGTGGGGAGACCGTCCGCTAAAGCCGGATTATGGGCCTCGCTATATGAAGACGGTGTTTAATGTACGTGCTTTAAGTGTCGTCCCAGATTAACCGACACAGTCCGCACAGGCAAATAAGCGACGACACTTTCCGGTTTTATTTTTTTCTGGGAAAATGGGGTTTAATGCACATGCGTACAGTGTCGTCCCAGATAAGCCGGAACAGTCCGCACAGGCAATTAAGAGACGACACTTTCCGGTTTAATGTGAAAACGATGTTTAATGCAAGTGCGTAAAGTGTCGTCCCTGATATGCATGTGCTTTCTGTCCAGGTGTTGAGACGACACTTCCCGCGCATGTATTAAACACCGTTTTCACAGAGGGAATGTTTTCACAGAGGGAATGTTTTCAAACATTTATGTAACATTTAAAATGAATAAAGCCTATTTTGTTATTATATGCATGTAAGATTTTATTTTGTTCTCTGATCATTTTTATAAAGAAAATCGCAATATTTTCCATTAATTACACCGGACAATCAATGTCAAGTATGTTGTCTTGCAAATAGAAAGCGTGCAGAATACTCGAAAACATACTTGTTAAATTAACGTTTGTAATCTTTAAGTATATTTAACAAATGTGCAGAATTCATTCGCATTAAATTTTTGAAACAAACTTTATATACAACACAATTTTGATGTATGAGGTAGTAATGTAACTGGATTTGGTCACTCAAAGATATTGAATACATATTTATCACCCGCATTGATGTACATGTGCATTACCTGTACGTCAATAATATAAAATGTCACAAACCAGGTTGCCATGGACATAACGATAATCTATATCAACCGATTGTTGGATGGTTTGGTTGCCTGGTTATAATTTTGCCTTTGAATAGTATTGTCATTTATTTTTGATATAGAAGTGCTTCAGTTTGTACTTCGCCAATACAGTAAGACCTCTAATAAAGGAACGGTGTCTATATCTGTTTGACCTATTGGTTTATAGGCATTAGTTCGAATGAGTTTATTTGACAGTACATGCATATCAAAGTACATGTAAGTTTGCGGCCATTTCAAATGAAAAAAGTAAATCCTACGTTCAACAGAGTATGACACCTAAAGTACGCTTGCCACCACTAGGGTAAATGAAGGACGGAACCAGATTGATGGATAATTACTGTTTGTTTGTGAAATCAATATTGTAAGAGATATATCAAAGATTTATTACAAGATAAGTATTGACGCAAAGCATCAAAGGGCGTCTGGAATTTCAGTGTAAAAGGCACTCAATTAAGTTACATGGAACGATTTTCTTTCAACTGTAAATATTAATATATTTGCCGATTATTTTAAACAAAATAGAAAAAGATACTGGTATAACCATTATCTATGATTTTGTGTTATTACCCCCAAATAACCAATATCTATGATGTTGTGTTATAACCCCCAAATAACCATTATCTATGATTTTGTGTTGTAACCCCCAAATATTCCATAGTTCATTTTATTAACATTGGTTTCCTTTTTTTACTGGCGTCCGTGTGCAATTTTCATCAATGGAACAGAACTGTGTAGGATTTATAAAATCTGCTTCATCTCACAAAATGCGCATTGATAGTGTCACCTATAAAAGTCCATACCAAAGGGTCCATACCACCTGGATAGTAATACGTGTCGCGCTTCGCGCTAATTAAGGAACGGAAAAAGTGTCACAAAATGCGCATTGACAGTGTCACCTAAAAAAGTCCATACCAAAGGGCCCATACCACCTGGATAGTAAGTAATACGTGTCGCGCTTCGCGCTCTATATGTGGTTCTTAAAAAAAACTCCGAGGAGTGCTTGACTCTAGGAAAACGGGTTGCTGGGACATAGCTCCTCCTTGATAAGCGGCTGCTTCCTTTATCACAACTCATTGTTACAATCAATAATACGTGTCGCGCTTCGCGCACTATATGTGGTAGTGATAGTACTTAGGGCCTATGATAGACAGCCATAAACAACAACAAAAATACATGCATAATAGATGTGTTGTTTGCATTTATTTGTTCATATTAAACACGTGTATTTTTTTTATAAGATATTTTAGTGAAAAAGAAATTTTAATTTACGTTGTCACCACGCGGCATCCATAAATTTTAATAAAAATGTACTGTAAAAGTTTTAATGTGTTTACGATCCCCCCCCACCCTCTCACACATATTTTCATGGGCATTATAAAAACAAAAAATGGTTACAATAAAACAGCATATTTATTTAAACTAAAATGTCTACATCAAAACAAAAAGTTAACATAGAACCAAATAAAATAATTTGATTCTACTGGGGCTCGAACCTTGGACCTCTCACATGTGAAGCGAGCGTGTAACCACTACTCTACGGAACCGCTTGAACAATCACCCTCTAACTAAGCTATGTGGCTGGGAACGAGATTTTGATCCATCTGGTAAAAAAAAATATGACTTTTTAGTTAGGCATATATTATGAAAGTGCTTCATCTGACAAATCAAAATCTGAAATTTGAGCATCCAATTCCTATAAAGAGGCCCATGAGGGTCTGAATCGCTCTACTGCTATGAACACTGTGCAAGTTTGGAAATAATAAGATGGAAACTGTGCACTTAAACGCGCAAACAAGGAGAACTTTCTCAAATTCAAGGGGAGATTATTGTGTACTTACTTATCCAATACTACTCATATTCAATATGGTTCAAGTCCTCATTGATATAAAGATACTGTGCAAATTTGGAAATAATCGGATGAAAACTGTGGAATTAATTGCGTAAACAAGCGGGATTTCAAAATTTTCTCATATTCAAGGGGAAGTCATTCTGGATTTATTGCTGCGATATTGCTCTTTTTAAACAAGGGCCGTTTGTAAAACATTCATGCCCCCCATATGGGCTGTCAGCTGTAGTGGCAGCCATTGTGAGAATACGTTTTTGGTCACTGTGACCTTGACCTTTGACCTAGTGACCTGAAAATCATTAGGGGTCATCTGCCAGTCATGATCAATGTACCTATAAAGTTTCATGATCCTAGGCCTAATTGTTCTTGAGTTATTATCAGGAAACCATTTTACTGTTTTGAGTCACTGTGACCTTGACCTGAAAATTAATCGGGGTCATGTGCCAGTCCTGATCAATGTACCTATGAAGTTTCATTATCCTAGGTGTAAGCATTCTTGAGTAATCATTCAGAAACCATTTTACTATTTCGAGTCACTGTAACCTTGACCTTTGACCAAATGACCTAAAAAATCAATAGAGGTCATCTGCTAGTCATGATCAATGTCCCTATGAAGTTTAATGATCCTAGGCGTAAGCATTCTTGAGTTATCATCCGGAAACCATTTTACTGTTTCGAGTCACTGTGACCTTGACATTTGACCTAGTGACCTGAAAATCAATAGGGGTCATCTGTCAGTCATGATGAATGTACCTATGAAGTTTCATGATTCTATGCGTAAGCATTCTTGAGTAATAATCCGGAAACCATTTTACTGTTTCGAGTCACTGTGACGTTGACCTTTGACATAGCGACCTGAAAATCAATAGGGGTCTTCTGCCTGTCATGATGAATGTACCTATGAAGTTTCATGATCCTAGGCGTAAGCATTCTTGAGTTATCATCCGGAAACCATTTTATTGTTTCGAGTCACTATGACCTTGACCTTTGATATAGTGACCTGAAGATCAATAGGGGTCATCTTCCAGTCATGGTCAATATACCTATGAAGTTTCATGATCCTAGGCATCAGCATTCTTTAGTTATCATCCGGAAACCATTTTACTATTTCGAGTCACTGTGACCTTGGCCTTTGACATAGTGACCTGAAAATCAATAGGGGTCATTTGCCAGTCATGATCAATGTACCTATGAAGTTTCATGATCCTAGGCCTAAGCATTCTTGAGTTATCATCCGGAAACCATTTTACTATTTCGAGTCACTGTAACCTTGACCTTTGACCAAATGACCTGAAAATCAATAGAGGTCATCTGCTAGTCATGATCAATGTTCCTATGAAGTTTAATGATCCTTGGCGTAAGCATTCTTGAGTTATCATCCGGAAACCATTTTACTGTTTCGAGTCACTGTGACCTTGACCTTTGACCTAGTGACCTGAAAATCAATAGGGGTCATCTGTCAGTCATGATGAATGTACCTATGAAGTTTCATGATCCTTGGCGTAAGAATTCTTGAGTTAACATCCGGAAACCATTTTACTGTTTCGAGTAACTGTGACGTTGACCTTTGACCTAGCGACCTGAAAATCAATAGGGGTCTTCTGCCTGTCATGATGAATGTACCTATGAAGTTTCATGATCCTAGGCGTAAGCATTCTTGAGTTATCCTCCGGAAACCATTTTATTGTTTCGAGTCACTATGATCTTGACCTTTGATATAGTGACCTGGAGATCAATAGGGGTCATCTTCCAGTCATGGTCAATATACCTATGAAGTTTCATGATCCTAGACATCAGCATTCTTTAGTTATCATCCGGAAACCATTTTACTATTTCGAGTTACTGTGACCTTGGCCTTTGACCCAGTGACCTGAAAATCAATAGGGTTCGAGTCCTCATTAATATACAGACACAGAACAAGTTTGAAAAGAATCGGATGAAAACTGTGGACTTTATCGCGTAAACAACGGACGGACAAAAACTACGCCATCCCATAAGCTCTTCTGGCCTTTGGCCAGTAGAGCTAAAATGACGAAGTTATGTCATTTTTATGTGTCATGTCATAAACGCCAAATAGCGCCATTTTGAATGAAATGACGTCTCAATTCAATAAGTAACAGTGCATGTTATGTTGATAATTTCGTGCTGATAATAACTTCATTATTCGCATATGTCGATGAACATAATTTATTACAAAATACAGAATTTATTGTAGTATTAAAAATAAATACTCGTGGTTGACATGGATTTTTTTCATATTTATTACCATTTTAAAGAATTTAAGACAAAATCATAACAGCAAAATAAGAAAAATGCCCTAGACAGATATGGAACATCATAAGTATGTTTATAATTAAAAAAATGTTTGCACATTATCTTGAAATAGATTCAGAAATTGAACAGTTTGTATAGCTACAAATTTGAAACTAAAATAAATAACGGCTCATGATACAATTTGTGTTGTGCATCTATACTGCCAGACATTTTTTTAAATTAGCAATTCTAGTTTATTCAACAATTGATAAAATTAATAAGACAAATTTAATTTAGTTAATTTACAGTTGCTATGGAAACAGTACATTTTCAATTGCATATACATGTACTAACTAATTCTAATTATAGCCAGGCTATAATAGGTTTAGAAAATGTATCTTCATTAAATACATTATATATAATTATATGAGTATTCCTGAAATATCATAATCAGATAATTACATCTTTGTAACATATGTTGCTATTGTACCAGATGGCACAGTTGACTCAGTGACTATTTTGGTATATCACATTTCAAATCCATTAAAACAACATTATGTAACACTAATTACCGATATTTTAAATAGATGAAAACTTCAATCTTCTTCCATCAAATATCCATTAGCAACAATGTTTGCAACATGCTATGATAAAACGCGATTTTACGTGGACAATCGGCATGCCATTATGTTATAATATAATTTGTTTAAGGCCAACCTTCTGTGAATATTGATGAGGATACGCATAGGTTTTTGTATTAATCCTTGACACAACATATGTCATTTTAAATGTAATGGAATCAATATAGATGTGCCACTTTGTCGCTACAAAATTAATGTTTGTGCAAAAGGAAACTCAGAAAATGAACATAAAATGACTTGGTGAAGAATTGAGTAAAAGGGATGACTTTCAGATGGTCCAGTCGTCCAATACATTTGTTTACAGAACAAAATAATCATATTAAAAGAGAACACACGCTCTTAAACCCCGAGAAAGATGCTATGTGTTATCAACAATATATTTGTAGTTAATATATTATTAAACTAAGTATAAGTGTAGATAGAAAACAAAATTCATTCATTTCATATGTATAGGTTCAAAAACTCGATTTTTAACTTAAACAAAATTATAGCAATCAGCAAGACATATTTAATGGCACACATCATCATAGATTGAACGTTACACTTCTTGATTTTTGTTTACCGGTAAAAATAATATACATGTACACAATATAATACATAATATGACTACATATGTTTGCATCACATATCTTGATGTCAATATGAACTACAACAGTATTTGTGAATTTATTTTTAGAACACATACCAGGCATACAATACAATTTATTTATTATACTGGACAGAATATTTTAATAGTGAGATCACTATGAGTGAGTTTTTCATCATTAATCATAAAACAGATTTTCATGTATCATTGCAGAAACAACAAAAATGTATACATTATATTCCCTAAACATACTTAAAATGCTTAATATGCTCATTTATGGATGGCAGACTGTTAAAAAAGCAACATAAGATACACATTTTTTATATTATGTACTACAAGTTCAAGCATATCAATAAAATTGTATTTTTGTTATTTCCTTGATGAAAAATGACATGTTAAGTCTTGAATAAAACACTTTATCTGTTCAAAAAAACAGTCAATCACAACACAATATATTGTCCATATTACTATCTACACAATGTCCAAACTGACAGTAAGATGTAAACTTGGTAAGCTCAGGTTGCACCAGGATTGGCAAAATGCATTTTCGAAGATCTGCAATGATAAAAAATATATTAATAACTAATTACTTATAAGCAACCTTCTACGAACACATCAATAATACATCACACAATGGAGACAACATACTTGTCCGCAATTTATTGAAATTATATTCAATATAACACGCAATATTTGTCAATCTTCATCGTTATTTTTCTTTTTAAAATTAATCTTTGCGAAAATCGCATAACAAATTATTAATATATTTTAGGGATGGCAACGAATACCGATTTCGGTATTCGAATATTCGGTCACCCTTCCGAACGAATATTCGGATATTCGGTCAACATCTGTTGGAAAAAAGTCAACTTTGTTTACCGTACCATTACTCCATGAATTCTACTTTCGTTTTTACCGGAAGTTCACCGGAAGTGTTTAAATATTGACACGGCGTTGCCGTCGTTAATTCGAAGCTGATGTTGTTGATTACTTTTTATTGTTAAAATTGAATGACAAAAACTGTTTTAAACTATTATATCGTACATCAACAATAGAACGAGAAACATAATATTACATGACGACAAAATAATTACATGACAAAACAGTTAGATCTACATATAATTAAAGCTGAACTTAAACGAATTACTTAGTATGTACATAGCCACAACACACTTTGAACCTGTTTAACAGACTAAACAGTCAGTCTTTTAAAGTTGCCACGTTTAAAAGACACTTGGATCGGCGACTTCTTATCGGATGATGTCGTGAAATACTTCCAAGCAGCGGAAGGCGTAGGTGGCATTTTGCGTGGACAGATATTTACTTTATGCGTGTAGCAATTATAATATTTTCAATTAAATGAGGGTGAAATACCAAAAACATTTCTTTAAGTATAATACCTGATTGAATATTGAGTAATTAATTAATGTTTGGACCATACGATACGCAAATACTCATTAGAGGTTGAGTGAATTATTTTCTAAAAGCTTTTTTGATTGGACAACGTGATTATAACCATACGATCTGTTTTGTTTTTCACACCAAGTCGGCTCTTTCTTTACTCATTTAATCTTTGATCATTTTAAATGTAATTCGAGTTATTAGATCAATACGGGTCGGTGTTTTAATTGCCATACGGTCTTATTTGTTTTTACACAAAGTGGCTTTTCCTTTACTCATTTAATCTTTGATAATTTTAGTGCAGGTCGGTGTTTTGATTGCCGACGCGATTTGCAACTATCATAATTTTGACACAAAGTGTCTGGCTTTGTTAGCGGGATTTATGACCGGTATACTGTCATCACCATAGCGACGCATTAACGCGCCTACCGGAATAAACATTATGACACGAGAAACAACTTTTTTGACAATGTTTGAAGCAAATTTTACGAATACAAAGTCTTTGAAATTACTCGATTTTTTTTTCTTCCGAATATTCGATTCGGAAAACAGTATCCGAATATTCGGTCTGGGACCGAATATTCGGATATCCCGGACCGAATATTCGGATATTCGGATATTCGTTGACATCCCTAATATATTTATATCATCAAGATGAAACATCTTGTTTTGTACATAGTTCTCTCTGAAATCTGTCTTTAATACATCATTAAAATTCAATTGTGTATGCTTATATGTGTAAATATATTTCCCAAACTGAAAAAACACATTCATTTCTTCAAATCAGGCTGTTCACACAATTTTTTCCCTTTCATAAATCAACCACATGTTAACATTCCCTTTTTAAATTTACTATGCAATGTCTTTCCAGGATAAAACACTTGAAATTGAGGCATGTGTAATTAACAACTGGCCTGTATATTATTTCTCCTCATAGGCCAGTCTGGCCTGTAAATTGTGACGGTCTTTCGCCATGTCTGCCAGACATGCACAGAGAACAGAAAATAGTCAATGTTCTAAATTTAAAAAAATACAAATAATAAAAGTATAGTGCTTATTAATTACTTTATCATACATGTATTAATTGTTGTCACCATAGTGTTGAAGACAAGGAAGCTTAACACATATAAGGTAAAAAATGCAGTTTGTTAAGTCTTCTTTTACTTCCAATCCAGCACTCCTCCTGAATAGAAGATGTGCCGGCGCTTATAGGTTATGGGTTGAAAACTGTACAAAGGTGCTCAGTTTGGTGTTAATTTTAAATTATTTACGTGGTCATATCATACCTGATAATAATGAGCACATCTTTTGGTGTTCGCACCATGTCTTTTCGCTCAATCTGTATTTTTGGCTGAAATAAATGAATGAAGAGTTGCAGTTTAAAACAAGAATTTAAATATTTTTGAATTGATCATAAACACAGCCATTTATATGGACATAAGCAACTAGATCATCCGACAAGAAAAGAAACATAAAAAATTATTCTAATAATTATCATCAAATAGAATGAATAACATAATACATTGCTGTCACATAAGTCATTGATTGTGTAGTCACTTCGAATAAAATTGTTATTGCTTACATGCTGTTGTGTGATTGCACAAAGTTTTGCAAATGAATTTTGAATGTTGTTTATACAACCCTATTCAGTTCACTTTAACTTAAAGAATATAAAGTGATAGAATAATACTGAAAGGGTAATATATGGACACAACTTTTAAACGAAATGTCATTACTTTCATTATAGAAAAGTACAACAACAAATGTTAAATTGAGAAGTGTTATGGATTTTGACAACTTTCGGATAAAACTTACAAACTTGACATAGCATTATCGTCTAAAATCTTCATTGTGACACCCACAAGGCCACAACGGCTCATACACACACCATGATTGATGGAAGAGATTCAGTTTACCAACAAATTTGCAATTTGTTGAAGAAAAACAACTCAAAAAGTAAGAAAACCCCGGGGGGGGGGGTAACTTCCTATATACGGGTATATAGGGGTGTGCCGATTTTATGGGGTGTGTTTTTCGACTAAAATTATAGAAATGGGTATGGTTTTGAGCATCTAAGTATAGATATGGGTATTGAAATCAGAAATTTGCTTGTATATAAATGCATATAGATTTGAAAGTATCAGTATCAAAATGGGTATGATAAATGTCATTCTCGTATATAAATGGGTATAAAAATAAATTTCAGTAGCGGGAGAGATGCTGAAACTTGACTGTTTTTATATGTTGCTTGATCGACCAAGATGATATGCACTGACGTCATATATTAACATACGTCATATATGTGACGAAATCTACATAATCTAAAAGTGCCGGGAAAAGTGCAGTTACTGCAGATGATTTATGAAAATTGTGTCGGAATTAGACGACTGTCAATATAACCGACTTTACGCTACGTGTATGTGTAAACGGAATTATACTATATATCTCATTCCCGGCTGTCATTGTGACATCTTGGATAATAGCTCTAATATATGTTTTGTAGAAAATTTTGATTATGTGTGGAATCAAGAAATCGTTATCACAGGCTTTGAAAGTAAATTAAGAAAACATATTTAATTTCCGGTCATACTTAAATAAAGGATGTTATTAAAAGTTGAAAACATATTGAAAATGGGGATTTCTATTACGATAGACGAATTTGAAAGCGACCAATCTGTTTTCGTAGACAGTTTAGATATTTCTCTAGCTCAACTAAGGGCCCAGTTTATTAAAATGTTTGTATTGAAATGGGTCCACTTTCTTAATGGTATCGTATACAAATGGGTATGCTTTTTCAAAAATCTTGTATCAAAATGGGTCTACTTTATCAGAGTTCCGGTATAAAAATGGGTAACATTTCGGAAGTCTCCGCGGGACACCCCTACCCTAAAATTTGGGAAGTTACCCCCTCCCCCCTACTGTATTGATTCAATGTATAAGCTGAGGTTAATTTAAAACATATAGAAACCATAAGAAAATACGGAAAAGTATTTTTCCCTTAACTTAATTAGAGCTTGTGTACCTATTTCCGAACACTTAAGCCACTTATAATGATGTTCGGAATTACGATCACTTTCAATCAAAGGGAGACAGTAATCAACTAGATATGTGCATATGATATACTTTAGTCCAATATAGAATTATATAATGGTCCAACCAAAAAGATATTATTTACAAAGCATGCGGGCATCCAACTGTTCCTAATTCCGAACATATGTTCGGAATTCCGAACCGAAGTGTTCGTAATTCCGAACATGATGACCTTTTTAAAATAAAAATCCCGATGATTCCATTTAATTGACACAGTTTGAAAAATACCAACTTAGAAACAAGTTTTGTAATAAAAACGATTACATGTAAGTTCGATAAATGACAAGGTCGTTAAAAAAGTAATATAGAGCAATAGATCTGGAGGTTTCGGTAAATTGATATTTTTAAAAACGTCAACGAAACAAGGATATTAACACGCATTTAGATACTTTACAGTTATTCACACCCTTTGTCAAGATATATTCAACTCTTTTAACTTTTTACCGAACTTTTCATTTACCAAACTCACTGTCAATTAGTGAAAATGCAAAGAACACTGTAATCCATTACCACAATAGGATTTGTGTTATTTATTCAAATTACACAAATAAACATTACATTTAAAAAGTAAATTGTGGGACTGACGGATATAATTACATACGAATATTTTGGCGAAAATTAACCAGTCTCTATTCAAACCAGGCAGCGTTAATGTCAGAAGTCGCGTTGATGTCATCCAAAAGTGTGAAACATAATTTTAGTGATGTTACGTTTATAATTTCGGTAACTTGAAACGAATGAATGTATCATTTTAAGTCCCAAACAGTTAATGCTTAATGGCATGAGCATTAAATACATATTAGCTATTTAAATACAAACATCAGTTAATTTGATACTCAATGCAAGTGATTTTGTTCCAAAGAATAATTTTATGTCTATTTTACTCATTTCATATTTCAAATATAGATTCTATCTTGCAAAACGCAGTGTTGCAAAACGCGCACTTTTATTTCTTCAAACTTAATACAGCCGGGATTCGATCAAAAATTTCGTGAAATTATGTACAAAAGCATGAAACTGTATTCACCCGGTTTTCGATAATAAATCTTGTGACAACATGTTTAAAAAATTATGTGCTCGTTTCGTTGTAGTGCTTCGTTGCACCCTACTTTGGTCCATGTGAATTACCATGTCGCTAATGTAGACTAACCACAATAGTTATATCATCCCAATAAGTAAATGTATTTTGCGACTCAATGCGTAAACATCATAACCAGACAGATCCTTTTAAAACCCCATTAACACTCAACATCAACGAATATTTCGTTTATTATTTCGTAAAATAAAGTTAACCCATACAAAATCAGTGTCCCCTAATAATAGCCATAATTTCAACGCTAGATGTGGTCTGGTAACAATGTATCTGGTTAAATCTATGTAACCATACCACATCTAGCTTTCATTCTGGCTATTGTGTATTTAGTAAATACATAATGCTCTGGTCTAAGGCTATTTCTTGTTTCGCACAAAAGGTTAAAATACTTCTTGGGGCATCCATGCTTGTTTTTGAACACCAAAGAAGATGGTTTAATATATCCTCGCGTAAAATATGGTTATATTCACATTCTTCGTTGTAAAGTACTTCTTATTGAGCGTTCACAATATGGTACAGGCCTAAATGCACACATTTGGATTGGCCAGTGATTTCCCGTTCCATTAGTCCAGCTTGGAAACCCATTGTACATAGAAACAGATATAAGGCAAATCATTTACACTAACATACTCAGTCAATTTTGGAAAAAGTTTTTTAGCAAATAAAGAGGGAAAAGTAGGTTATATGTTTTAGAGGATTGACAAAGAGACATTCTTCCACTTCTTACAACTTCGGCAGTTTGATCCATCATACAGGGGTCGTATGACTGCCTCTTCTCTCCAACTTGACGGCTCATTACTGCAAAAGAAAAACAAATATTACAAGTCATCGGACATGCAACATAAAAAAGGATCAAATTTAGTCATTCTTTCGGTATTTGGATCAGTCCTTGAATGTGGTATGTAATTCCGAACACTATCAATTCCTCCTTTACACAACCCTACATCTTGATCACGAGGGTCACACATGATCAGAACATGTTTCTAGATTATTATCTTTCATAGAACGCTACTGAAACGAAATTATTTGTTTTGATATAATCTTAGCAAATAAGTGTAAACAATTGGCGATCAAATAATTTCACTTACCTGAAGGCTGTGTATATCGGCAAATGTATTTTTCAGAAAAACTAGCTGCACCTTTACCTCAAAATTGCACCGAAAAGAAAGAGAAAGGAAGTGATGTCAAACTAATTACGTTAGATTCCTGATATCTTTTACGGCACATGATTAAATAAGAAATTTATATTGTGTTTGGAATCAGGAACATGGTCGAATTATGAAGCACCCGCTCTACCATGGTTTAGGTTATTCTTCAAAATTAAACTATTGTTTTATCTCAAGAAGTGTGTTGACAAATAACGCAAAACGGTCATCACAAGTTAAAGTCATTATGGAAACGACGTCAGCGCAAAATGGGTCAAAATCTCATTCCCAGCCACATAGTGCCTGTAGTGTAACGGTTATCAATAAAGCAATTAACCGTGTAATCGCTGTCGTCTTGTAAAAATGAAGAAAATACGCGTTAACCAAAACTCGAATAGCAAAAGTCTGCGCTATTGTTAGAAAAACCACAAAATAAATATATTTTATTATGTTTTGTTTTTATACAAAACCAGAAAGTTTCGCGTATTTGCCCAGTCCCTGTGATCTTTCCCCTGTGATCAGTTGTGGATCGGTTATTAATTACAACAATTAGCTTTGCATTATTGGCAATAAATGTTGTAATAAATGTAATAGGCACAAATGCAGTACTAATATACACTAATTTACACAAAAAATCACCACTATGCAAGATATTCTTAAAACAAAAATATATACATTGATCCGTAAAATAACTTCTCCTCCCATAAGCGAAAAAAATGCATTACATACTAGTCGCCGCACTCCAGTGCGACGCCAATAATGCAAATGTGTATAGATGAAAAAATGTTAAAGCAGAAAGTTACATTATCAACAAAAGCAGTTTTTTCACATATATAATATAAAATGGGTGTCAATAAGTAGATTTTTTTTAACGGAGAAATAGTCTCTGTCATGAATGTTGTTAATTCAGTGACATAAATATATCGTTTTTAGTCAGCCAACACAAACGAAACTCGTTAAATTGAAATTTCAATTCGCAGATATGGTAGTTGGTTCCTGTCATACGTATTTACTGCATAATAATAATTTATGGTTTACTGTAGACATGATACATACAAAATGTAGCTTTCTGATATTCTTTAAATAAAAAGTCAAAAGATTATATAAAATATCACCGAGCTTATTTCAGTTTTTCTATTTTTATATTTATTTCCATCTTATGAGAGTGTCACAATGGTTTTGATTGTTACAACTGACTTTCCAAACAGTGATTTTATTCTAGCTGTTAGTAAAATATCCCCAAAGACTTTCCTTCTACAAAATTATAAATTCACTGCATGTGTTTAATTATAAAATCGCTGGCGTGTTGTATTATTCAGACTTATTTTAATTGCAAATTTATGATCTCGTCTCCAGTAGAGGTTATTCAATCTATCGTGGTAAATACCTTTCGTGAAGTAGAATGTGTTGACAGAAGTGTCGACATTTGTATCTGCATTCATGGTATCTAATTCAGCTAGCATTAATTCACTTATACTACGAATAATGCGTGAAGAATAATATTATTCATACTTAGATCTCAATACCCTTGTTTGATACCTGACATGTTTCCTTTACTTTCGTTGTAACCGGTATTTTCTTACTTTGTCTATCTGCACAATTTGTCAGATAATCAATGAAAAATACGTAAAAGTAAATTACCTTTGCAATAAGGTAATTTTAACTGATAAAAAATATGAGGTGATAAATGATCGAAGTATATGTATTCACGTTTCAGATATAAATAAAGATTCAGTTCATTTCTATTAAGTTATGGGTCCACCGCCATAAAAAAAATCGTGTTAATTGGGAGCGAAAATATGGGGTGCAAGTGCACGTATTAAATAATCTTTGTTCTGCTGTTGTTTGTTTGGAACGCACATGACAATTGTATTAATATCAACTCATAGTGTTTCTTTTTTTAATACATGTTTTGTATAAATTGAATGAAATGCAGTATTAGAAATGCCTATTTTACGTGTACTATTTTCGACGTGTTGACTTCAACGCATTCATCTGTTATGCATATGTGACCGTATTTACTCATATTACAAAGTAACCGGCGTTGAAATGACATGATTTGTCGGTTTTAGCTGGAAATGAAATAAATATAAAGTATCAGCGTATCAGAACTTTAAGGTACTTCCGGTGACATGAAAAATAATAGTCGGACCCGAACGCACAAAATGATATAATGATGACATATATACCTTAAACATGCGACGGACGATATTTTATTATTGCTTTGCCAATGAGACATTGAAAATTATTATCGGTATGTTAAGGATAAATTCCAAATCAAATTTAGATATTTAGCTCAAAATGCCTATGCATGCCACCGTGTATACGTTGTGTGTGCAAACAAATGCTGGCCTCGAGTGTTCGGCAAAAAACACACATATACATTGAACGAGTTATTTTATCATATCTAATTTCTGCACCATAATTCATTCTGGCGCAAGATTTGACAGCGACTACTACGCAAAATGCTTTTTGTGTCAGTTATAGAACTGTTCGATGCGCGGGAACTGTAGTGATAACAGAGACATGTTCACAGACTTTTTGTATTTTTAAAAAATAAAATGTCATTCAACGAATTTATTTACAAAAAAAATCGGACTTGATAACAAAATTCAAAATGCTTCAACAACAACAATAATCGCATTTGTCCCGATATTTAAGTAAAAAATATCAGTCAACAACAGAAATGGACCCGCGTATAATTTTCCTACAAATAATAAACGATGCGCCTTTATGCTCTTTATATCCTAGTCCCGTTTAAAATAAAGAACGTGGACAATGATATCCATCAGTAGACCTTTTCAAGGTGACTATTTCATATTTACCTATAAATTGACCTGATCAAGTATTTGCTTAAAACACCGCAAACAAAAATGATAATTGGCGAATGCTAAAAATCATCGCAAATATCATCTGTCCTGCACTTAACTTTAGAATTGGACATATCACTATTGTTCAATGACGGGGTGCCTTTAAACAATTTCATATCCGGGGTACATTAAAGTATATCTTACAGAACCCGTTGTACTTTCAAATACCGATAGTACTTGAGCCGACACAAACCTAATGAGCGATAGCATCCTAAGTAGAATCGTTTCCAAACTACCGGTACTCGTCGTTCGGAATATCAAACTGGATTGTGCACGATTTAGTAGAGCGAGCCTAGTGCCTGTCTGCGCTTTTGGTAGAGACTCTCGTAATTGTGGTCGCTGTTTCCATTCGTGTTTCCGTTGTGCGTTTAAATTATTTAGAGAAAAACAACAACAACAACATCGCTGCCTGTCGATTGTAGTTACATTTAACCACCCTGTTTCAAGTTAGGGCTCCTGCATACTCGTGAGTGGGGACCTTAACAACATGCAGTAGCTGACTGTTTCAAACTTGGAATACAGTATTGTAGATTTGTCGAACCAGGTATGTGTATTAGACACATACCTGGTCGAACAAACCCAATGGATCAGTTTCACTTTTCAGTCTTAGTATGTCATATTTATATATCATGTCTACAACGTACATACTCGTAGATTCTCTTGATTCAATTGCATTGAGCATGGATGCTTTTAATTCAAGACAGTACTGCTAGGTCTGCATAGCAGATTTTTCTCGCACGCATACCATGCAGGTATTAAAGTTATCGACCGTTTTGTGCTACGACCGATATGACTTACCCATCTTATCTCAGGGTCAAGGACTTCGCACAGAGAGTGAAGTCCGGTTTTTTTTGCAAAACATGCGACATTCTCGTGTCTGAGAGGTAACCCAATGTGTGACTCTTTAATTATATAAATCATTTTGTATAATTAATAATTTCAACAGAAGTAATATCGAAAAAATATGTTCAATTGAGTTTAAATTGTTCTACTCTCATGCATATTAGTTCGAAGCAACCTATTTCGGACAAAATTTCATACATTGTTTTCGCACGTGTTCTGATAGGCACATAGTGATTATTTAGTCTTCTGAAAACTGTTGTTCCGTCCAGGATCAACCTTTGTGTCATTTAAGCAACAGCACATTGAAGTTTTCAAATTAAAGTAGAAGATCTGCAAAATTCTGGCCACCATAACTTTACTTTTTTATGTTTTATGATGGTAACAAAACATGTTCTATTCACTTTTTTAAAGAAAACATTATTCTTTAGATAATCTTTAATAAATACTGTGATATAGTCACAAACACATTCAATTGAATCAATGTTCTGAAAGTGGATTTAAAGCTTTTATGCCTGCAACCTCACATGTCTGCATCTGTGTAATTTACTAGTTAAGATTGTCAAGATGACACACATCACCCTTCTCGTAACATGAAAAACAAGACACACTTCGTGCTGCAGGGAAACAATGCAGATGAAATTCTATATTGTTGTATCTATCACCATATAACCAATAATCAAAAAAAGATTTCAAACAATCAAGATATTTTTTCTGGTGATATTAAGTTTAGTTTGTGCTCTTTTATATGAATTTTATGTATTTTACAAGTCAATGAACAACTTGAATAAATAAAAAATGGTCAATATAAATGAATGGACAACCTGGTTTATCATATGACTGAATTTTTAAATGTCTAATGTTTATTGATTATGTTAAATTTTTAGCAGAAAGATGGTGAAAATCCTAGGTGTAGAGTTTGCTCCCTTACGTGTTCCACTGGAGAGACGGATTCAGGTTGTATACATTAATATGCTAAATTTATTGCCATTATTTTTATTACTGCTGATGAAGGCACAAGACATGCATTATTAAATTAAAAATTGCACAGAAGTTTTCATGTTGGTGCAATAAATTTATTTAAATTGAATCATTACTACGATGTCATGATTCAATTTAAATAAAGTTATTGCATGACAACCTGTATTAAGACCCTGCTGCTTTCAAATGTTCTCATGACTGTTAACCTGATTTCAAACACTGTGCAACTGTCAAGTGTTATAAGATAAAGTATTGTTTGCTTTTGGAATCCTCCTTCAAAAGATAGCATGTGATAGCTCTGTTTTGTATCCTGTAGGGATCAAAGTTAATAGACACAGACATCTTTACTTTTTCTTGATATGATAAGCCTCAATAGGCTTTCTTTAAAGTTTGTTTCCATTAAGTGACTACATTTTCTTCATTTTACTTAACAAAACACTTATATATCAATTGCAAAATTTAAGTTAACGAAGCTTAAGGAAAAGTGGATCAAATTTCTGTAATTCTGCATATTAGATTCATACTTTTATGAAAATGATGCACCCATCAAGTGTCAGTTTAGATAAATAGAATGTTTGTAATTGATGAAGTATCAAATACAGTTACGTAATTTGCAAACAAAATTATAAAACCTACACAAATATAAAAATGTTCTGAGCTACCAACAGCATTGGATGCTGAAGGGGAAGCAAACAATATATGAACCTCGTACTGGGAAAATGTGGCTTTATGCATGTGCGTGTCGTCCTAGATTAGCCTGTGCAGTGGGCTGATTTTAATTTTGTCCCAACTGCCTGTATTTCAGACACTCTGCCTTAGCCAGTGGGTGTTGGTGTTCCTGTTTGGAGGGTTTGGCTGTCTGTTCCTGTGCATCTATCTACTGTTCACACGGTTCTACTGGATCCCTCTCCTATATGCTGTATGGTAGGTCCTGAAAAGGTTATAGGTATAAGAATGGCTTAGCTTATTGGATTGAGCATTGTTCTGGGAAGAATGGGCTAAATGCATGTGCGTGAAATGTCATCCCAGATAAGCCTTGCAGTCCACACAGGCCAATCAAGGCCAACACTTTCCGCTTTCATTGAATTTTTTCATTTTAAAGAGATCTCTACTTAACAAAAATCCAATGTAGGCAGAAAGTGTTGTTCCTGAAAAGCCTGTGCTGACTGAAAAGGCCAATCTGTGAAGGCACTTTATGCATATGCGTTAAGCCCAGTTTTTCCAGAATGCAGCTCCATCAGACCTTTGGTTTGCTTATCAACTTTAACTGGACATAAAGAAAACACTGGGTTAGCTATTAAAGAATTGGTGTAGGGGGCCTGTACTGCATTACCATCGCAGGGCATGTTTTCATCCATTTTGGTCTGTTTGACATTGAAAAGTACATTTTATACATTGAATTAAGAATTAAAAATGACAAAGAAAGAAAGGAAAAAACACACCTTTTTTTTACTTTGCTTTCTCTAGTACTTGCCCACTAGGCCATGTTGGTGAAAATCATTACTTGATTTAAATATTGGTTGCCTTATACTAAGACGTTGTTGGTCGTTGTGAATATTGTTACAAATGAATAATGAATAGAGCGTGTCTTTGCTGCTCAGGTATCTACTGGATAGAAAGACATCAGAGACTGGAGGGAATGCCATATCATGGATTCGCTACAACGTTGTCTGGCGTAAGATGGGCGAATACTTTCCTGCCAAACTGCATAAAACTGCTGACTTAGATCCACGGAAAAGCTATGTATTTGGTCTGCATCCTCATGGTGAGTTCTGTTTATATTTAAGCTCTGGCTTCGTTAAACAATTATTGGCAAACATTCTTTAAGACCACAAGGTTTCGAACTTAAAGTTTTACATATTGTTAAGCGATCGCTTATATGTTTGCGATTAAAAAATGGGCAATTTTATAGATTAAGATTGGTTTAAATATTTTCCATCTGATAAATCATAACAAGTCTGGTTACAAATTGTACTAGTGCAGCCTCCAGGGTGTTTTGGCATGTGTTAATTTCAAGGTGTTTAAAAAAGAATTTTATGAATTTTTTTTGATAAATGAATAATTTATGAAAAACAAATGAATAATTTATTGAAAACTATTAACCATTTAGAAGAAAAGTGAAAATGGCTTATCGCAAACTGCAGAAAACCAGAACAGCCTCCGAGTAACTAAGGGACAACAAATGCGTACAAATACGTATCTAAGTGGTAAAGGGTTAAACACTACATGCTCAGATAATTGTCCTATCTTTTCAGGGATTATGCACATCAGTGGTTTCCTATCGTTTGCCACAGAGGCGACAGGCTTTAGCGAGCTGTTTCCAGGCTTGTTCCCCCACTTGGCCATTCTTCACGGACAGTTCCAGTTCCCCTTCTACCGGGACTACCTCATGACTGCTGGTATACAATAGTGTTGTTACTTGCATTTTAACTCACCATCACAGTAATGTTGTTCTAGGGCACTGATAGACCTGTGATCTGCAGATTGTATTTTTCTACTATTAGAACATTTTATGGTCAAAGAGGGCTTAATGCATGTGCGTTAAGTGTCTTTCCAGATTAGCCTGTGCATTACTAATCAAGGAAGACATATTCTGCTTTTATGGAATTTTTGGTTTCAGGGAAGTTTCTTGTAAACAAAAATCCAGCCTAGTAAGAAAGTGTAGTCTATACATTCTTATCTATGATGACAATTTACACACATGCATAAATTCCCATTTCCTAGAGCACAGTTCACTTTATCTAATCACAATAATGAACCACTTGCCAGCTGTCAGTCTGATACATTGATAGTCCTATGATTGGCTGATCTGCAGATTTAAGTGTATTATTCTACTATTTTAACGTGTCTATGAGCCTCTTAATGGGTCTTAATGCATGTGCTTAAAGTGGCATCCCAGATTAGCCTGTGCTAATCAGGGATGGCACTTTCTGTGAAGACTTGATTTTTGGTTTAGAAGAGAACTCATTTAAATTATATATTCCATGCACGCGGAAAGACTGATTAGCCTGATTTCTTCCCCGATTCCTTGTAGGTCATGTGTCATGGGCTCCAGTTTCTGTTTGTTTACGGCAGGAATGTGCTCAGTGAGTCGCAACAGCTTCAACTGGATGTTGAACCGCCCGGGTCACTGTGCCTGTGTCGTGGTGGGTGGGGCAATGGAGGCCCTCGAGTCAAAACCGGGCTCCCTTAATCTGGTGCTAATGAAGAGAAAGGGGTTCATAAAACAGGCCCTAATCCATGGGTAAGTGTAGTTCCAGAATACTGTGTGGGTACTGTACTTTCAGCCCAGAATGTATTTTCATTTAAAAGAGACTTCATTTAAACAAAAAGTTGCATAAAAACAGCTATTTTCTTCCCTGATTAGCCCGTGGACAGGCTATCTGTGTAAAATATTTATATAGACTTTTTAAATAAGTAGTCTTCTGTGAAACTGCATGGGTGAGGTGTTTACTATTTGGTATGTAAGAGCATACGGTGGTTGTCTACCATGTTTGTTCAAATTATGCTTATAGGTTGAAAATTGGCCCCGCCATAGGGGTTACTTGTTTTTCCTTATAAGCTCTTATTGTGTATTGTAAGAAAACTAATATTTAGTTTCATATATCTGAATGTTATATATTGTCAGAAACTTTTCTCTTAACCTGACATTTAACAACATATCATTGGTTTGTTCATGTTTTGTAAGAAACTAAATAATTGACCTATTTTTTGCGAGGCTGTTTTCGGAGAAAACCCGAGCTATTGTAATAGCCAGCTCGTCCGACGTCCGCCTTAGGCATTGTGCTAAAACCTTAACATTGGCTCTAAAATCAAAGTGCTTCCACCTACAACTTTGAAACTTCATATGTAGATGCATCTTGATGAGTTCTACACGCCACACCCATCTTGGGTCACTGGTCAAGGTCACTGTGACCTCTAATATAAAACTTTAACATAGGCTCTAAAATCAAAGTGCTTCCACCTACAACTTTGAAAATTCATACGTAGTTGCACCTTGATGAGTTCTACATGCCACACCCATTTTTGGGTCACTAGGCCAAAGGTCAAGGTCACTGTGACCTCTAATATAAAACAAAAACCTTATCATTGCCTCTAAAATCAAAGTGCTTCCACCTACAACTTTGAAACTTCATATGTAGATACACCTTGATTAGTTCTACACGCAACATCCATTTTGGGTCACTAGGTCAAAGGTCAAGGTCACTGTGACCTCTAAAATAAAAAGAAAAAAAAATCTACACGCTTTCGCAGCCAAGCGTGGCACCCGTTATGCAGTGCTCTTGTAAATATACATTTTTGTCACAGCCTGAGAAAGAAAATGCTCATGGTAAGAATTAATATGCAACAAAAAACCCTCGTTTTAAATAATAGAACATTAACTTGCATGTTTTGCAGGAAAACTTAATGGTTTAATAATTTGAACTGCATCACATGAAAAAGGTCTTATGCCGTATGCAGCTTGGGTTGCTACATGTCAGCCTGCACAATTGGGCAGTCAGATCAGGAGCTACGCTATCCTCTATTAAAAAGTCACACTAGGTTTTGTGGTCTCATAAGGATACAGGGTAGCTTCTGACCAGACTGTGCTGATGTATATGGCATAAGACCCATTTTCGCAGGACACCGGTCATTTAATATTTAACTACAGAGCCTCACTCGTGCCAGTGTTCAGCTTTGGTGAAAATGATGTATATGAGCAAGTGGACAACCCTGATGGCTCATTCCTGAAGAGGTTACAGCTATTCCTCACGCATCGGGTGTTTGGGTTCTCACTGCCAATCATCAGGGGACGTGGAATATTCAACTACACCTTTGGTGTCTTCCCTCATCGGCGACCACTGAATACAGTTGGTAGGTCACAAGTTACAGTAATGATGAGAGACTAACATCCTGTCCATCTGTCTGTCTTTGAAATGTTCATGTTTGCTGCATATGTCATTTATCCTTGAGCCTTTTCTAATTTTTAGCTCGGCTGTTTCGGAGAAAACCCGAGGTATTGTAATAGCCAGCTCGCTGTCCGCCGTCCTGCGTCTGCCGTCCTCAGTCTGCGTTGTGCTTAAACCTTAACAATGGCTCTAAAATCAAAGTGCTTTGACCTACAACATTGAAACTTCATTATGTTGCTATACCTTGATGAGTTCTACAGGCCACACCCATTTGTTGGTCACAAGGTCAAAGGTCAAGGTCACTGTGACCTTTAATATTCTTCTGACAAGTTTTCATATTAAAAACTGCACACACAGCCGAGCTTTGGCACCCGCTATGTGGTGCTCTTGTTTAGTCATGTGTGATTGAGGCAATGTGCTTAAGGATTAGGTCATGACCTTGACTCAAGATCAAGGTCAAATATATGAGCTGCGCTCTTTGGAAAAAGGGGTTTAATTCATGTACGTAAAGTGTCGTCCCAGATTAGCCTGTGCAGTCTGCATAGGCTTATCAATTATGACACTCTCCACCTAAACTGATATTTGCTAAGATGAGTCTATCTTTAAATGATAAATACTATACAAGCAGAAAGGAGTGTCCCTGATAAATATGTGCAGACTTCACAAGCTAATCTGGGACGACACTTTATGCATATGTATATAAACCCCCTTTTCATAGAGAACAGTCCATATAAGTTTTTATGTCCCCCACTATAGTAGTGGGGGACATATTGGTTTTGCCCTGTCTGTTGGTTGGTTTGTTGATTGGTTTGCGCCAACTTTAATTATTTAATGTCAATTCCATATCCCAATTACTTTTGATGGATTTGAATGACACTCAACCGAAAAGATTTCATCATAGAGATGACATGTCAAATGCATGAGTCTCTTACAATGTCCTAACAAGAAGTGACACATTCTACCACTAAGAAGCAGTTTTTTGGCCATCTACAATCACCAATACTGATAAACATGTGCTTAAAAAAAAGATGGATTAACAAATAGAACTTATTTGGAACTCGGCTAATCCCTATGTACAAACAACTTTTTACTTTTTTTACTTTTTGCTATGAACTTGTGCCAGAAAATAGGTTGTAAATGTTCAATTAAATCTAGCTGAATTTAAATTCATTGTTGATTAATAATCATGATCAAATAGGAACAATGACCAACGCCCTCACACCGGTTTGCTTGTTTATGCATGTTCAATGGGAATTCTCCTCACCAGAATATACATTAATTACATCAAGTCTTTAAGAAGCTTCATATCCCACTTAAAATTCCATTTCATATGACTTTTTCATGCATACACAGTGGGTACTATCTTAAGCCGTATTTCTCACGACCATTTCATGCATACTTATGTCTAGATTTGTATTTCTGACTGTTTTGTGCGAAAGCCAATAAGCCGTACTTCTCATGACTATTTCATGCATCCACAGTGGCGGCACCTATCTTAAGACTGTTTTGGGCATTGTAACTTATTATGCCCCCCTTCGAAGAAGAGGGGGTATATTGCTTTGCTCATGTCGGTCGGTCGGTCCGTCCGTCCGTCCACCAGGTGGTTGTCATACCATAACTCAAGAACGCTTGGGCCTAGGATCATGAAACTTCATAGGTACATTGATCATGACTTGCAGATGACCCCTGTTGATTTTGAGGTCACTAGGGCAAAGGTCAAGGTCATGGTGACCCGAAATAGTAAAATGGTTTCCGGATGATAACTCAAGAACGCATACGCCTAGGATCATGAAACTTCATGGGTAGATTGATCATGACTCGCAGATGACCCCTATTGGTTTTGAGGTCACTAGGTCAAAGGTCAAGGTCACGGTGACCCGAAATAGTAAAATGGTTTCCTGATGATAACTCAAGAACGCATACGCCTAGGATCATGAAACTTCATGGGTAGATTGATCATGACTCGCAGATGACCCCTATTGATTTTGAGGTCACTAGGTCAAAGGTCACGGTGACCTGAAATAGTAAAATGATTTTTGGATGGTAATTCAAGAACGCATATGCCTAGGATCATGAAACTTTATAGGTAGATTGATCATTACTCGCAGATGACCCCTATTGATTTTTAGGTCACTAGGTCAAAGGTCAAGGTCACGGTGACCCGAAATAGTAAAATGATTTTCGGATGATAACTCAAGAAAGCATATGCCTAGGATCATGAAACTTCATAGGTAGATTGATCATGACTCGCAGATGACCCCTATTGATTTTGAGGTCACAGGGTCAAAGGTCAAGGTCACGGTGACCCGAAATAGTAAAATGATTTTCGGATGATAACTCAAGAACGCTTTTGCCTAGGATCATGACACTTCATAGGTACATTGATCGTGACTTGCAGATGACCCCTATTGATTTTCAGGTCACTAGGTCAAAGGTCAAGGTCAGTGACAAAAGTCGTATTTACGCAATGGCTGCCAGTACAACGGACAGCCCATATGGGGGGCATGCATGTTTTACAAACAGCCCTTGTTTCTAAATTTGTATTTCTTATTGTTTTGTGCGTACTTAGTGAGAAAGCAATTTGGCATATTTCTCATGACTATTTCATGCATCCACAGTGGGGGCACCTATCTAAAGACTGTTTTGGGCATTGTAACTTATTTCTAAATTTGTATTTCTTATTGTATTGTGCGTACTTAGTGAGAAAGCAATTTGGCATATTTCTCATGACTCTTTCATGCATACACAGTTGGTGCGCCAATCGACGTTGAGAAGACTGATGAGCCCACACAGGAGCAGATTGACTCGCTGCATGAGAGATATGTGCGGGGCCTTAAGGAGATGTTTAACAGCAACAAGACCAAGTTTGGCTTCAGCGAAGACGCAAAACTGAACTTCATTGGTTGAGTTCAGGACCTTTGACTACATTTTAGCAGCAGCAGCAGCAGTCTTCAACTAAAATTTACCTTCATTGTTTGAGTTCACAAATGCTGGCTAAACAGAAGAATGGAATCAAAATTAATATTTACCTCCATATTTGTTAGATTTGAAAGCATATGTACTTGCCTGAACATGATCTTTTTTAACTTGACACATTCCAGTTTGAATTTTATTATTCTGTAAATATGTTAAAATCATCAGTAAGTGTAAGAACTTAGTTTAAATTTTGTTATACCGTTAATATGATAAAATCATCAGAAAGTGTAATAACTTATTTATGTAGAACATATAGGATCTGGTACGAGTTGTCATATCATACCATATTTTATTAAACAAGTTCAGGAAGTTTGTTAGTAAACGAGCCTTTGGCAAGCTTACTAACGAATTTCCTGGACAAGTTTAATAAAAGATGGTATGAAATGACAACAAGTGTCAGATCTTTTTTATCTCATGCTTTTAAAGGATCAAATTAAATAAATATTTACGCAAGCATAATGATAAATCCCAAATGTTGTTTAGATTTCGTGACATCATTTGACGTTGCATTGTCATTTCATCAAAATAACAAAATGAGATTGGTCAATCAAACAAAAATAAGCCAATGAAAACGCTTAAAAAAGTATATAACACATGTGTTAGATAAAAATATTCGTAATGGTTATATTACATGGGAAACAGGGTAGGGCATGTGATAAAATGAATTTTGCTACATCAAAGCACACAAGTTTATTTGCTTTTATATAAATATGTTTGAAAACAGAAGCAGAAACAGAAGCAACATATTGTCATCAAACAATGTCTTTAGATGAACTTAGAAGCTTTAATGGTCTCTTTGTGTTATTGATTGGAGTTTATCAAACAGCAGAACAACCAACAGCATCTGATTTTGTAGCAACAGAACCAACACCCATAGTGCTTTGGTGACAGAGTGTTCCATTTTATTTAAAATAATTGATATATCAAGGCAAAATAATGAATAGTGTTGCAAAAGTCTTCAAAAGTTACAGCGATCCGTTGCATTGCATGACTGTAAAAAAACAATAGTTTTTGTGTGACACTATTATTTATGGATTTTCTAGGGTCCATTTATTTAAGAAATCAAATATTCAACGAAACTTTACTTCTAAAGTCCTATATAGGATGTAATAAAAAAATAAAGAATTTAAGATTCAAAGGCTCAATTTTGAGGAATATACAAAATTTCATGTCAATAAAACTCGAATGAATCAACAGTTTTCCATTGTTTTATAAATTTATGAATAAAAACAGCAGAGTCAGGAAAATTTATCAGCAGCAAAGAATATATGCCTAAATTACTGTTATTTACTGTTATTGTCATTAAACTCAAACAACCATCTAAACTGACTATTCCAATTGGAAACAATTCAAGCTTAAAATCTACCGGGGTATGTTGATAGAGTTCACATGTATTGGTTTAATTAATCTTGCACTCTTGCTATATGTTACTTTTAGAGAAATAATGGCTAGCAGAGAGCAGCCAGGATCAATAAATTGTTAACTTGTGAACATCATGAAAAGTGCTGCCTTATTTTTTGTCTGTTTTTTGTCAACAATAGTACCATTTTAAAAGTCTTGTTTTGTAGCTTTAAATCTGCCAAAGACGTCGTTGAAATATTGTATATACATTAAAACTTAGTGTTGCCAAAAATCTTGCTTTAACATTTTGTTAATTTTAAATCTTAATAATTGAAAATGTGTGAGTTGATATGACAATTGCTCAATATTTATAATTAAATAATTTGTCAATAAATGTTCATGGTTAGTTTATAATCCTTAATGCAGACCAAAGATCTATTAATATACCAAGATAAGAATCATCAATGAGGTCAAGAAGGAAATCCTGTTAATTGTCCAAGCCCGAGAGTTGACTATGTGATTTCCAGTGGCGCAGAAATTAAACAGAAATGGCAGCCATCTTGTTCAAAGATCTATATATTAATAGATCTTTGTGCAGACCTATTATTTGCATTTTTTATCAAGAAATACATTTTTTTCTTTAATTACATATCATTTTATCAATTCGGAAATTTGAGAATATGAATTGCTGGTGATAATTTCCCTTACAGTAGTTATTTCATATTCATAATCATGTAAATCTGTATGTATTCACCATTTGCATTTTTGTCTTATGATATCGATTGAAGAATGTCTTACCTAAAATCTGTGATAATTAAATCATTGTGAATTCATAAAATGTTAAATTGATTCGATATCAACCTCAAATTCCATTGTGTTTCATTATGAAAGGAATATCTGATATGTATACTATACTTTATTGCGCAATAGATACTTCTTGTCATTTAGCTTATAACCTTGGCTAGTCAATAGTTATTTTTTATGTGTTTGTATCATGATTCAGATATATTTTTTATAATATCAATGATTTTTCAAGCAAATTTTAATTGAAATATTAACTGTGAAAAATTTAAACAAATTCTACAACATTAACCATTAATCAGAACATCAAAATGCCATTTATTCATTATACGTTATTGATATGTTATAGATTGCTAGTTGCTGTAGCAGGTGTTTCCATTGTTTTTTATGTTAACAGTATACTTGTTAAGTTTGTATTGCACACATATTTATGTAATGCACTTTTTCTTGATATCTTGCCATCCTGTTTTCATTTACTAGTATATTGCATTGATTCATGTTTTTATATGGTATCCATTAATTGTCTTTCCTGAGGCAGAGTAGATTGCTAGGATGGTTGTTTTACACTGCAAACGTTTGATAATCAGCTAATTTTCAATAAACCTAAGTTAATTCCTTTCAATTACATGAAATAGGCATTTTACTGTTTGGTTAGTCTTTTACTTAGTTTGTTTGTAAAGATCTTTTAGGGCTATACATTTCTGTTAAGTTTAATCACCCCCCCCCCCACAATAAAAAAAAAGAAATGATTAAAAATAAAATAAAAAGGTACCCAACGAACAATTAAAACTACAACAACAGATTTTAAACTTTGTTAAAAGAACTGTTCTTGTCTCACCAGACGTTTACCAAAAATGATGATAGTTTTGTACTACTAAGGCAAGTTGTATAAAACAAATTACCAGAAACTGTAGAGTTATAGATCTTCATATATCTCCAATATGGAAAGGGGGAATACCTGCTTTACAATCTTCTCTCGGCATTGTCTTTTGTCTTTTACTTGTCAATTTGCAAAAACATATTGAAAAAAACTTTCATAAATGATCAATCAATACAGATTGGGGGTGCCTTTGTATCAAACGTCCTACTGGTACATGTATCTTTAAATTATATTTGGAGTAATTTTTCAGGGATTTTTTGATGACATGTTTGTAAAAAATGCATTCAGACAGACATCTTAAACTATCATATTACCCCGTAGTTATTGGAGGGAAAACTATTTGAAACCATTGTCAATGCTTTATTGTTGTTTAATGCGTTTGTATGATTTTGTTAATTATGACTATTTTTGAGCACCCTGTAGTGAGACAGGTGTGTCGGTTCTGATGTATTGGTGCTATAATGTACAGTTCTGTTTCTAGTCCCTTAGTTAACAATGTTATGCCTCTATAGATGCTTATATACGCATGCTTCACTTGATTGTAATGATTATGTTATTGAGTTTCGTTTAGAGTGATTCAGAATCAAGTTGTGTTGCTGTAAGTCTGGAGTATAAATGAGCCAGGCTCAGTGAAAACGGGGGTTTATTAGCAGGCATAAAGTGTCGTCTCAGATTAGCCTGTGCAGACCACACAGGCTAATCAGGGACAACACTGCCTGAACTTGATTTTTGCTAAGAAGATACTTTCTGTAAACGAAAAATATCATTAAAGTGGATAGTGTCATCCCTGATAAGCCTGTGCAGTCTGTGGGACGGCATTTTGCACACATGCATTAAACCCCCTTTTCATAAAACACGGTCCAAATATTTGATATCAATCAAAAGAAAGTTTATATGTGTCATATTGTAAAATAGCAGGGTAGTCACTGTAGTGAAACTGTTTATATATTTTTTAGAAGATCATCAGCTTCAAAATATTTCAAAGGACATAATAAATTAACTAAAACAATTTAGTTTTGCTTCAAATATTTTCTCAAGTATAATTGGTAGAATTGAAAAGATTAACATGAATATGTCCCTACTCTTTTTTGCCTTACCGCATATTTCCAATATGTTTAACAGAACTAAAGGTCAAAGAATAGCATCTTTATTTCCATGTATTAAAGTAATATTAACATTTTTCACAGGTCAAAAGAGGAAGTTAAAATGTGGTTACTGACCAATTATCTGCAACTCATTTTGCTACCAGTTGTTTATAAAAATATATTTTATATTCGATATTTTATGTTACTAAATTTAGGTTCACATTGTACATGCGTGATCAGTTGTCAAACGAAAAAACAGTTGATATTCAAATGCACTATTTTTCTCCATTCATGATATTGTTTTAGTATGTTGATGCTGCATTAACAAATATAAGTGTACATGAAGTGAAAACACCAAAAATAAACAACGGTTTCGATAGACACCGTTAAAATGTTAGATGCCCATAATATCACTTTAAGTATTGCTTACTAAATATACAGGTCGACTTAAATGTTGTTATAATTACAAATTCGATAGCATAATTAAGGCCAGTCTGTATTTGATTCTTCGATAACTCTAGAATGCAGTGTTTTGATTCTACGTATAGTATTTTATCGAGCTATCTTTTGGAAATTTAACACAGTTACTAAGTTTTTCTATGTCTTAATCAAACTGTAATGGTAATCATTTCATAAGGAATTTCCTGTAATATTTGAAACGCGCTCATTGCAAGATTGGTTAAGGTACATGTTAACGAAATCCATTGCACTGTTCCTACTACATTTATTATCCCCCGCCATAGGCGGAGGGATATTGTTTTAGTGTTGTCCGGCACTTTTGTACGAGTATATATATGGATAAGAGGTTTATGCACGCCAAATGGCATTGTACACCATCTGTTAATAAAGGAGTTATGGCCCTTTGTATCTTGAAACAATGCTTTTTAATATTAGCTTAGAGCTTTATCTCCATTAACACATTAGCCAGAGCCATTAAACTTGCCATAGTTGTTCTTAATCATCTTGGGGTGCTTCACATTCAACACCCATAATCCTAAGGGCTATGGTTAAGGTGACACACTGAGCTCAAAGCTCACAATTTGATGTATTATTCATTATTTAGTCGTTCCTTTACTATGCATCAAGGGATTCTGTAATAACTGTCCACAATTGTTCTCCATTATCTAGCTGAGTGTCAAATATAAGATCCAGGTTGCTAGGGTCATGGTCAAAGTCACACACAAAGGTCAAATTCATACATTTTTATTAAATATGCCTTATTTTTGTAAGGATTCTACCATACTAAATTGGATTTTCAAAATGTTCGGATGTTATTGTTCTCAATTATCAGGCAGTGAAAGACCTTTGTGTTTTTGACCAAAGTCAAGGTCACACATCAAAGGACACACATTTATAGAAATATTTATTATTTTGCGGGGGATATCAATTAAACGAATTTGATTGTTCAGTTTGTTTCTGAAATATCTCAAAGGGACCTTTTCACAAATTTTGGCATGCATTAAAGTTGGTCATGGGCGTCACCCTGGAAGGCGGCGTTTAGTATGTAATGCATTTTTTTTGCTTATGGGAGAAGTTATTTTACGGATCAATGTATATATTTTTGTTTTTGAGAATATCTTGCATAGTCGTGATTTTTTATGTTAATTAGTGTAAATAAGTACTACATTTGTGCCTATTACATTTATTACAACATTTATTGCCAATAATGCAAAACTAATTGTTTTAATTAATAACTGATCCACAACTGATCACAGGGGAAAGATCACAGGGACTGGGCAAATACGCGAAACTTTCTGGTTTTGTATAAAAACAAATGATGTTTTGTATAAAAACAAAACATAATCAAAATATATTTATTTTGTGGTTTTTCTAATTTGATTATTTAGTGGAGAATCAATGTAGTACGATATTTGACGACCTATCGCGCAAGCAAGTTTATTGAAAGGCGTAGTGGTACGAAAACGTACAATGTATTAGTTTATTAATAGACATATAATAACGATCGCTATACACAACTTCACCAAATAGCAGTACATAAGTAAATGTCAGCCGGAAAAGCTCAGTTTGGAGAGCGTTAGACTGAAGTTGTTTACGCAACAGTCATCTAAAGGACCCCGGTTCAATCCCGGGTTGCGGCACGAACGAAACAGTTCGGCGGCTGACAATTTGTTCAGTCAAATATAATAAAGCTTTATTTTATGTAGACATTTTAAAATCCATTTTACTACAATTGGACATTTTTATTTAAATTAATGGATGCAACGCGGTGACAACGTTAATTAAAATTTCTTACATCACTTAAATTTCTTATAAAAAAATACACGTGTTTTTATATTAACAAATAAATGCAAACAACACATCTATTATCCATGTATTTTTATGATTGTCTATCATAGGCCTATCCTTACCACATATAGAGCGCGAAGCGCGACACGTATTATTGATTGTAACAATGAGCTGCGATAAAGGAAGCTGCGGCTTATCAAGGAGGAGCTGTGTCCCAGCAACCCGTTTCTCTAGAGTCAAGCACTCCTCGGAGTTTTTTTTAAGAACCACATATAGAGCGCAAAGCGCGACACGTATTACTATCCAGGTGGTATGGGCCCTTTAGCATTATCCGACCATTGCGTCCATAATTATCTTCCTTAGAATTTGAGAAATTTTGAAATCCTTGTTCGAAGTCCAAAACTTTCATCCGATTGTTCCCAAACTTTCACAGTTTTTTTTTGTCAATGAGGACCCAACCCGGACTCTATATGAGCAATATCTGACCATAAGTCCAGAATTAGGTCTCTTTGAATTTAAAAATAAAAGTGAAAAACTGCTTGGTTAGGTGATTATGTCAACATTTTTATCAGATTCTTTCCAAACTTACAGTGTCTTCATATCAATGAGCATTTTTGCCTCATTTAAAATGAGAAACATCGGGACAATAAGTCCAGATTTTTTTTCGATTAAATTTGAAAAAATAAACAATTTCTACTTGTTTAAAAGATTTCACAACTTTCGTCTGAATCTTTTCAAACTTGTTAAGTGTTTTTATATCAGTATTACTCGAATCCTATTGAAAATGATGAATATCGGAGAAATACATCTATTGTGATCTTTTACTGAATTTCAAAGTATTGTGAAATGCAGCTTCTTTATACAATTTACAGTTTTCATTCATTTTTTTTTAAAACTTTTACAGTGTTTTCATATCAATGAGTACTCAACCCCTATCGTAAATGAGCAACGTAAGATTAAGTTCAGAATCATCTCCCCTTGAAGTTGAGAAAAATATAAAATTACGCTTACAAGGTGAAGCAGATTTTTTAAAACCTACACAGTTCTGTTCCATTAATGAAAACTGCACACGGATACCAGTAAAGAAAGGAAACCAATGTAAATAAAATGAACTATGAAAATATTTGGGGGTTACAACACAAAATCATAGATAATGGTTATTTGGGGGTTATAACACATCATAAATAGTGGTTATTTGGGGGCTATAACACAAAATCATACATAATGGTTATACCAGTATCTTTTTCTATTTTGTTTAAAATAATCGGCCAATATATTAATATTTACAGTAGAAAGAAAATCCTTTCATGTAACTTCATTGAGTGCCTTTTACACTGTAATTCCCGACGCCCTTTGATGCTTTGCATCAATACTTATCATGTTAAATACTTTAATAAATGATAAATGTAAACATTGGAGCTAAATAGCTCCAGTAAAATAAAAAAACAAGGATAAAATTAAAACAAGAAAAAATGTAGCCAATAACTGGGTTCGAATCACTGACCCGTGGAGTAAAATTTTAGCACTTAAACACTCGGACAGACGTGTTCATACAGATCGGCGTTTTTTATATGTTATATAAGCAATCCTCGTAATGTCACAAAATATAACGATAACAACAAACCTCAAAATTATGTATTTTTATCGCTTTGTAACGCACTATAATTTTTAGGTTTTTAAATCGTCAATAGATGCATATAATGGATATTTTAGAGCATGGTAAATATTCAGTATTACTGTTTCATCGCAAATATCATAACTACAACGCAAATTTGCGAATCTGAAATGTTTTTCTTTCAACTTTGTAAATTTACCAAAGCTTAAATAGGTCCCTTTCATCCTAAACCCAACACAACGTTCAGCAAATGCATCTGGGTTATGTCCCAATAAGATTGGAAGAATACTGTTCGTCGGACAATTTGGATCAATATTCCTGAATATGTCAGAATCTTAAAAAGGACAGTGATACTACAAAGAATGATTACAAAGAAATGTGAAAACTGAATGTATGTTGCGACATTCAGAGGAAGAACAATTCAGTGCTAAATTTCACGTACAAATGCGACATCTAGCAGCACGAGGTTTTGCGACATTTAGTGTCCGTTGCGACATTTAGTGTCCGTTGCGACGTTTACCGTTAGCCTTGCGGCATTTAACGTTAAGGGCGTCATTTAACGCAGTTTCAATGATTCATATATAATTTAGATGATGGTGGTTAATTACATTTTTTTTATGTAAACAGTACTTAAAGATTTGTCTGTAATATGTAGACAATATCATGGGTTTGCATAAAATTTAGAACTATTCCAAATCTGGAAGGATTTTACTTGTGAGTATGATGTCTACCCTTTAAACGGGATGTTACAGTGCACTTGGAGTTTGCAACATAACATGCTTTCAGGTCATTATGTGTCAAAGAAGCAAATATGTTAAAGAAATATATGTCAAAGAAACCAATACATCAAAGAAATATGTATCAAAAAACTAATACATCAAATAACTATTTGTGAATAAAGCAGATACATCAAAGTTTGAATTCCGCTACACCAACAACTTGTCCGACTATGTGCATGTCTGTACACCATTGGAGTTCCTTTCTTCGCGAACATCCGCTTTACTTCCATATCCGCTACTGGATGGGTCACGTGATATTTCAAGTTTTATTTCGTTACTGTCGTGGGGAGAGCTGCCTAGCGGCCGTATAGTGTTCTTGCAGAAGGTGTGGGTGACCATGGCCCCCATCGTATGACCCATTGTATTGCTGGCGGTGCGAAGTCTGTCCCTGGGGTGAACAATCAAACAAAAAAAAACATTATCGGTATGTGCGTTTTTTTCGCTTAACGGTTTCGGTTTTCAATATTGGGAATAGCGGCGGTATTAATACGCTATCATCAAAGAAAATTAATTCAGTTAGGGCCCATACTATTTGAACTTCAAAATAAAAAAGATTAAAAAAACATACTAAAATTTGGGATAATCTAAACATTGGATTATATACTGGTATTTATTTTTATCTCGTTTAAATCATCGTAAGACCGGACTGCGTTTGTTATGGGACTTGACAAACTTACAGGAAGAACTCGACCGCGAGCAGAAGCGCTATTGGTTCAACGGGGATGAGTAGCGTGGTGAGGATCATGAGGATCGTAACGATAGACGCACTCGGCACGGATGGGATTGCAAGGGCGGCAAGCGCAGAGAGTACGCTGAAAGGTCAGAAACCTGTGAGTTATCTGAAAGGATCGTAACGATTGACGCACTCGGCACGGATGGGATTGCAAGGGCGGCAAGCGCGGAGAGCACGCAGAAAGGTCAGAAACCTGTGAGTTAGCTGAAAGGATCGTAACGATGGACGCACTCGGCACGGATGGGATTGCAAGGGCGGCAAGCGCGGAGAGAACGCTAAAAGACCAGTAACCAGTGAGTTAGCTGAAAGGATCGTAACGATGGACGCACTTGGCTAAGAGGTGCTTGCAACGGCGGCAAAAGCGGAGAGAACGCTGAAAGGTCAGAAACCGGTGAGTTAGCTGAAAGGATCGTAACCATCGACGCACCCGGCACGGAGGGGATTGCAAGGGCGGCAAGCACGGAGAGAACGCTTAAAGGTCAGAAACCAGTGAGTTAGCTGAAAGGATCGTAACGATGGACGCACTCGGCACGGAGGGGATGGCAAGAGCGGCAAGCGCGGAGAGAATGCTGAAAGGTCAGAAACCAGTGAGTTAGCTGAAAGGATCGTCACGATGGACGCACTCAGTACGGTGGTGATCGCAAGGGAGGCAAGCGCGGACAGAACGCTTAAAGGTCAGAAACTAGTGAGTTAGTTGAAATGATCGTAACGATTTCAAGGGCGGCAAGCGCATACAACACGCTGAAAGGTCAGAAACCAGTGAGTTAGGTGAAAGGATCGTAACGATGGACGCACTCGGCACGGAGGGTATTGCAAGGGCGGCAAGCGCGGAGAGAACGCTGAAAGGTCAGAAACCAGTGAGTTAGCTGAAAAATAAGACACACGAAAATCTGATGAAATGTCAGAAACCATCAAGAAAGCAGACAGATTAGAAACATTGGGTAAGATCCAATACAACAACACAGACAGAGGTTAATCTTTGTCAAATAAGGCGCAACGTGCAGTCTGAAAAATAAAAAAACAAACAACACTAACAACATAACCAAGCCTACAAGTTATATATTCCTACAAAACTTAATTGTAATCATGCGATTGCATATTTCTTTTAATAATAAATTTGGGCTTATTTTTTTCATAGTTCAAATGCACTGACATTGTTGTTACCGCTAGACGTAAGAATTAAGAATAGAAAACAGTCTGTTCTAAGAATATTTTGTTAAATCCGGATTCTAGCTTGATTTTTCTCTGAAAAGTCTGAGTTATACATCTCTTTCAACCGCCGGCGTTGCAGTCGGCGTACTGTTCCGTTTTAGGTGCAACATCTTGAGTCGCGTTCTGAGAAAACTGGGCATAATTCATGTGCGTACAGTGTCGTCCCATATTAGCCTGCGCAGTCCGCACAGGCTAATCAGGGACGACAATTTCCGCCTAAATTGGATTTTTGCTAGGAAGAGACTTCATTTAAACGAAACATGTCATAAAAGCGGAAAGTGTCGTCCCCGATTAGCCTGTGCGGACTGCACAGGCTAATCTGGGACGGCACTTTACGCACATGCATTATGCCCAGTTTTTATCAAAACACGACTCTCTTTATTTCACGGTTTCTTCTCAAGGTTTTCAATGGAACCTACACTAACGTGTTCGGGTATTTGAGATAAATCTTTGACAACGTTCCATCACTCTGACCGAAATTTAACAAAACATGCCCCCTGTTTGTACTCTAAATTTGTAATTATATGAAGAAGAATAAGATGTTTTTAAACAATTACTGCGGACGGGAACGCACATTCAAACCTTCCGAATATTCAACCATGTGTACTTACCCTACAGTGGCTATAATGTCAGCCGACGGGTATGTGCCCGTAAAGTTGGAGATAAAGAGGCAAGAGCAGGCGATGAACACGGCACTTCCGTTTGCGCTAAGAGCGATGCTGAACGGAATCACGAAGCGCGCAATCCGCCGGTCCGCTCCAAGCTTTACTTCGCAGGCGTGGAGCATTTCCGGTAACACAACGGCGCTTTGAAGGCGGGCGAAACGGATTAAAGGTTATTGCTGTTGTTGTTTCGTTATAACAAGAGCACCGCATAACGGGTGCCAACGCTCGGCTACGGGTGCAGTTTTGAATAAATGAAAACTTGTCAGATTTTTTAGAGGTCACAGTGACCTTTACCTTGACCTTTGACCTAGTGACCCAAAATGGGTGTGGCGTGTAGAACTCATCAAGGTGCATCTACATATGAAGTTTCAAAGTTGTAGGTGGAAGCACTTTGATTTTAGCGCCAAAGTTAAGGTTTTAGCACGCCGGACGGCGGACGACGAGCTGGCTATGACAATACCTCAGGTTTTCTCCGAAAACAGCCGAGCTAAAAATATATGTGTTCTATATAAACTAGAAGGATACAGTTATGAACCAAACAAAAGGATGCGGTAAATCGACATTTCCAGAGATTTCGCGTTTCAATGTATGTAACTGTTAGCAGTATCAAACGAATTCAGAATGTTTGGAAAGTAATTATTCAATTGATAAATGTTACGAACGTGTCATAGTTTCATAAGTTATTCTTTTTGTAGATATTCATTCCGTAACAAACAGTTTTTATAGTCCATTTTTCAGGTGGACAAAACAGTGAGAATCTTAGACAATGATTTCGTATCCGTTACATATATAGTAGCTCAATTTCAGGAATCTGAAACACAACCTTAAAAGATTTTATATTGTTGATCAGTGTTGCAATAACGCAGACAGACAGACAGACGCCCTGAAGAAGTTAATACAAACGTGCTGGTGGCCGCGAATGACGTTAGAAGCGCACGTGATATCGCTGCCAGGAGCGTATATGGGTTCCGCTTCGTCAGCGCAAGGTACAGAAGTGGCATGATGAGCAGCTGCTGCAGCAACAGCGCCACCGTGACCGCTAGCACGTGCATACCGAGATCACCGAATATAACCCCGACGTCTTTGATATTGGCCACCGCCACCAGAATGAGGCTAAGCACCCCGAGTGGCGTCGTCCTTTGGAAAGATTAGTTCCGGTTGTTATGAAGCGAGATTCACTTTTCGAGCGAGAGGTATCTCTAGCATAGTTAAAGGTAAATCTTTTTTGGGCACAATGCAAGGGCGTTGTTCGAAGAAACTTACATTTCAGGGCTGTTAATACACACATCAATGAAATCCTTCTAGGAATATGGAATTCGTAACCTTTCACTATTACACAAATTACAAGTATGTTTATAATTGTAACTAAATGTCGTTATACATAACGTTATAACTAAGTTCATGTATGGTTTGTTATTTTCGTAGCAACGGTATGGAAAATTTGTTAGAAAAAATACTAATACAAATTGCAGTAATAGAGACAGCGTTCAGCATTGCCTTTTAAAGTCATACAACCGGTATTACAATGGTATTTGTGTATTAGTTTTACATATGTGAACGTACGCTTAACAAGTTATAACACTTAACGTTCAAATGACCTCACAGCACACTGAACGCACTACAAACAACCCAATACCGGAAAAAGCTTATCAGAAGGATTACTAAACCATGAACTCCAAGCAGTGCTACCATAGAAACCAACGCAGGACAGCTATCACTATCTGCGTGGCGGACTCGAAGAAGTCGATGACTGATTTGCCCTTGTCCCGCAGCGAGGCGGCGGCGATACCCAATAGTGTGCACGCGAATATTAGACCTGAATGAGGCAAATGACAGACCTGTAAGAGGCAAATATTCGACATGATAGGTTAATATCAGGTCCATAATTGGCAAGTATCAGGCCCGAAAAAGGCAAATATTAGACCCGAAAGAGGCAAATATCAGACCCGAAAGAGGCAAATATCAGACCCGAAAGAGGCAAATATTAGACCCGAAAGAGGCAAATATCAGACCCAAAAGTGGAAAATAATAAGGTCTGCTAGCGGCAAATATCAGACCTAAAAGAGGCAAATATCCGACCTGAAAGAGGCAGTCGTCAGACCTCAACAAGGCAAATATCCCACCAAAAGAGGCAAATATCAGACATAAAAGAGGCAAACCGACCAATAAGAGGCAAATATCAGACATTGAAGAGGCAAATATAAGACTTTAAAGAGGCAAATACCCGGCCAAAAAGAGGAAAATATCAGACATTAAAAGAATATCAGACCCTAAAGAAGCACATATCTGACCTGGCAAAGGCGAACATCAGACCAGGAAAAAAGCAAATGTAAGACAACGAAGAGCAGAATATTAGACATTGACAGAGCGAATATCAGACCAGGTAAAAGCGAATATCAGATCAGGAAAATCGAATATCTGACTAGGAAAGGGCGAATATCAGACCCGGAAAACTAGAATATCAGCACGGGAAAAGGCGAATATCAGACATTGAAAATGCACATAACATACTTCTAAAAGCTGAATAATTATAAAACATTGCAAAAGCGAACACCGGACCTAAAAATGCGCCACATTGACATTGACAATGCGAATTCACAACTGAAAAAGGCGAATATCAGAAATGGAGAATGCATGCAAAAGACAAACACTAAACTGTTTATAATATCCGTTAATATTATTTCCTTACTTGATTATTTTTGTTATTAAATTTATAATTAATACCTAGAAGATTCGGCCCCCGGTTAAAGCCTAACGATCTCTTGAACGACGTGATAGTCTCGTTGGACGTGGCGTTAAGTGTCGTAATAGGAACGTACGTCGTCACCGTCTGCTGGATTGAGGCTTCGAACAGATTGTCCGGTACTAGGTTCCTGTAAACATATGGGCGGAAAATGTACGTGCTATTTGAGCAGATACCACACAGTGGCTTAACTACGTTTAACAAGGAATATTTTCAGTTACGTTTTTGGTCTATTTGGCGTTTAAAACTACACTTGTCTGGTTAACAAATATGGAAATACACATAGTAACGCAAAACTGGACCGTATGCGCGTGTATGTCTATGCACTGCTTATGACTACATATGAGTCGCGTTCTGAGAAAACTGGGCATAATGCTTGTGCGTAAAGTGTCATCCCAGATTAGCCTGTGCAGTCCGCACAGGCTAATCCGGGACAACACTTTCCGCCTAAACTAGATTTTTGCTAAGAAGAGACTTTCTTTAAACAGAAAATATCATAAAAGCGGAAAGTGTCGTTCCTGATTAGCCTGTGCGGACTGCACAGGCTAATCTGGGACGACACTTTACGCACATGCATTATGTCCAGTTTTCTCAGAACGCGCCTCGTATACATGCGTATCACTTGTTGAATTGATAATGGATTCAAAGATTCGTGAATATTTTTGTGTTGTTACACGTGAATACGCTACGTATATTACTTGTTGCACAGATAATTTCTGTGGATGCGTTTGCTACTTTTATATGCATATGTAGTGTAGTTAACGATGTTAAATCCAACATGACTAACTAGATAGACAGACCACTATCAATCCGATAAATAGTTTGGTTGACAATTATAAATCCGATATGAAATACTTGTTAAACAGAAATATATAATTCCGATATAAGTTTTTCGTAAAACTGACATGTATTAATCCTATATGACATACATACGTACTCGTTTTTTACTGACACTGATGTATCGGATACTAGTAACTATAGTTAATATAACAATGACAACTCCGATATATGTTACTAACTACGCTGATAAATATAAATCACGAATCCATTAATTGTTTAAATGAGACTAGGTATTTGAGTCGCGTTCTGAGAAAACAGGGCATAATGCATGTGCGTAAATTGTCGTCCCATATTAGCCTGTGCAGTCCGCACAGGCTAATTAGAGACGATACTTTTCGATTTATGACTTTTTTCGTTGAAATGAAGTCTCTTTCAAACAAAAATCCAATTTAGGCGGAAAGTTTCGTCCCTTATTAGCCTGTGCGGACTGCACAGGCTAATCTGGGACAAAACTTTACGCACATGCATTATGCCCAGTTTTCTCAGAAGGCGACTCATTTGTTACGAGTTATTTTGACAATGATGAATCAGATACAAGTACGTGTTGCACTTGCATACGTGACCATACCTAAGTAGATCTGCAAATATATCCTGGGTCTCAATCGAACGAGATAAAAGGCTAGATTTTGCGACCAGCTTCTGGTTTGAATTACCTGCAACAGAACTGGATATAAGTAAACTTTATTTTGTGAAATCCTGCAATTGTGTTTTGCAAATTCATCTCAACCAAAGCGATTTTTTAAACCACGAAATTTCTTGCCGGTGCATATTATAAATATCACAGTTTTTTAGATATAAACACTAGGTCAGAGTGCGTGCCCGATGAAATACATGACCACAAGTATTACCGTTTTTGTCCGTTGATTACCCACCATTGGTGCATCCCAGCTTACCTGGCTTGAAAACGATGAATTTTTCCAGTACACATTACAAGTCTCTTTTGTGGTAGTGGTCTAACTATAGGGAAGCCGTGCTTACCTGGCTTAAAATGCCAGTGTCCCTAATATGGCGTCTAGTGTGTTGATGGAGATTGGTGCGGCGCAGCTTACCTGGCTTGAAAACGATGAATTTTTCCAGTTCACATTATAAGTCCCTATTGTGGTAGTGGTCTAACTATAGGGAAGCCCTGCTTACCTGGCTTAAAATGCCAGTGTCCCTAATATGGCGTCTAGTGTGTTGATGGAGATTGGTGCGGCGCAGCTTACCTGGCTTGAAAGCGATGAATGCAAGTACCCCTAGTATCGCCCCTATCGCGTTGTTCGAGAATATGAACACAAAGGAAACCATGCTGATCTTGCCATTGGTCTTCGGGTCCAAGGACGACGTGCCTGAAAACGTAACGGTGAACCTTACGTTAGGGTGGAATCATCATCACTACCACCATCATCACCATCGCCGCAAACACCACCACCATCATCATCATCATCATCATCATCGTCATCATCATCATCATCATCATCATCATCATCATCATCATCATTATCACCATCATCATCATCATCATCATCATCATCATCATCATCATCATCATCATCATCATCATCACCATCATCATCATCACCAACATCACCATCATCATTATCATCACCATCATCACCAACATCACCATCATCATCATCATCATCATCACCACAACATTATCCTCCTCTCCATATCATGTTCAATAATGTTCAATAGTATCATCAGCGTGCTCCTCTTTTGATTGTTTAATCAAAGCTCAATAGTGTACGTATGCTAAGACCGACCGAAATCACCAGGGAGACGTCATCATGCAGATAGGAATTCTCCACTTGGGAAGTAGTAACAATCGCCAACTTCCTGTGTTATTTCGGCCAATATAGAGGCAGAGTTTCAACAGTAAGTATTCGAATTACTTTGCATAGTAATTTGAATAATAAGGCACACTGAACGTTTGGCATAAACGATCTTAAATGAAACGCATAACACTGCTCGCGACATTACCGCTGATGACGCTGCATACCACCAGTGGTACTATCATCATCTTCAGCAGTCTCAGGTACAACTGACCGGGCAATCCTGAAACACAACAAAACTACGTCCGCCGGAGTAACCACGTTGTAATTGTGCTATGTAAGTGAGGTCACTCTAGAAAATCAAAGTTGTTAGGATTTTTTTCATTTGTTTGCAATACCAGTAACACAATTCCGGTTTTATGATCTGGAAGTACATTATCCAACTCCCAGTCGTTTCTTACTGTCAAAGTATCAATGATAACGTGTTATTTATTTTGTAAACATGGTTCTTTGTATACATGTACTAGAGTTGGACACTAAAATAGCTGAGTACCTACCAAGCCACATAAGCACTGACTCCGAGGGGTGGGCGGGTCTGATGGCAAAACCCACCCCCAGCCCTAGAGCCACGCCCAACAGGGTGAGGATCAGGCTGAGGTTGTCTCTAATGAACGCGTTGATTTTATCACAGGTACCCATGGCTGAGAGGCTGTTGTTTCAATACCTTTACACGCCTAACGAGATTGTATTCAATACCTGAAACATCAAAGCAATTGCTTGCGAAATAGCAGAAACACTTGCTTGTGTAATGGCTAGAACAGCATAGAAATTGATTTTTCAAAAGCTGGAGAAGCAAAGCGATTGATTGTTGAAAAACTGGAACAGCATAACGATTGATTGTTTTGTAGCAGGAAGAGCATGGCAATTGATTGTTCAATAGCAGGAAAGGCATAGCTATTGATTATTCAGTAGCAGGAACAGCAGAGCGATTGATTGTTCAAAAGCTGGATTAGTAATGCGAGTGTTCAATAGCTGGGGCAACATAGAAATTGATTGTTCGATAGCTAGACAGCATATTGATTGATTGTTGGAACAGCAAATCGATTGATTGTTCAAAAGCTTTTTCAGCATAGCGACTGATTGTTCAATAGTTGGAGAAAATAGCGATTGTTTGTTCCATAGCTAAAACACATAGCATCTGCTTATTCAATAGCAGGACTATCATAGCGCTAAATACATAGAACAAAATAACGATTGACTTTTCAATACCTGACAAAGATTGATTGTGCAGTATCTGGAACAGCACAGTGTTTGATTGTTCAATAGCTGTAACAGCAAAGCAATTGATTAGTCTATAGCTGTAACAGCAAAACGATTGATTGTTCAAAAGATGTAACATCAAAGTGGTTGATCCTTTAATAGCTGTAACAGAAAATCGATTGACTGTTCAATAGCTAGAACAGCAAAACGAAGTCCGCTAATTATGATTATGTTCGCGGCCAAGAAAAAGAAAACAATAATCATACGAGCTGTGAATATATAATTTAGTATCCCAACTGCAAATGTAAAATATGCTTTAAACTTCGAAACTTTCGGACTCACTTGATCATATTTGACCTTTCAATTGAAATTCGTATACATAGTAAATAGTATATAGCGTCTAATAACTTGTGTTATGTATACAAACGTTCGTCGTTTTATCAAGACTAGTTTGTATAATTGTATACAGCTACTTAGTAATCATGCACATAATCCATGCATGCACCCGTATACGATATCCATTCACATAAATGTCAAGTACAATAAATTACCATGAGGATCAGCAACAAAGTTGTGTATTTTATAGTCTGTGCTATTAGATATAAAAATAGCTGTTACCCTAGAATTAGATGAACCATAGCTTAAAAAGCAATCACATCCCCATTCTGAATAAATAGTACTGTATATATCAGGAGTGAAATGAGTATCCTGCAGACAATATATACTAGCATTAAATTTTTTCAAGTAAGTAAAAACATTTAGCCTCTTAAATTTCCCATTTAATCATCTGCAGTTTGAAGAAACAATATTCACATCACTAGCCATTTGGTAAGAGAAAGTTTAACGATCCCAAATTCTTATCCCTTGCCTTTAAATTATGATCAAAAATAAGCACTGTGGTTCTACTGGAAAAATTTCTACACATACATAAAACGAACACAGTACATTCTAACTTCATCCAAACAAACAAAAAAGCATACAAACAAACAAAAAAGCATACAATCAAAGTAATAAAATTACAAACAAAATGTTTTGTAACAGGGAAAGATAATTACAAACAAAACGTTTTGATACAGGGAAATACAATTACAAACAAAATGTTTTGAAAAAGAGAACATACATATATATATAGTAATACCTTCAGTTATAATTGTATTAACAGAGTGCCATTGACATTATTATTTAAAGGTAATACTTTGATTCTATGGCGAATAATGATTCGCATATAAAGGTAACGTGCGAATGGAAAAAGAGAACATCGACACTTAAAAAACCAACAACAAAAAACAAAGTGATTTGATTAAAGCAAGTTGCGGGTATTTATGTGCCCAATGGAGCAATGAATAATGCAAAGTGTAATGTACCTTGTGTAAGCAACCTTCTATTTGCAACTAGCACTTAGTAATGAACAACTATTACAGACAAGTACAGTTAGTTTAAAAAAAGGAAATACAACTTCTTACAAGCAACACTGGCTGTTGTTAGTTTTAGATTAAAATGTGCTGTTGTTTTTAAATACTGTACGTACATTCCGTTAAGGGGCGGGTGTGGAGTACTACACAGGAAATTTCCGTCATATCCCCATAATAGACTTAGAATGAAACTGATCCTATATCAAGTAACGCTAGATATTAAACACATGACATAAACATAAATACATGTAATATATAAATAAATTTGAAACCCTTTTTTGCGGCTGAAGACTTTTGTGATTTTGCACAAAAATGATTTTGACCATCTGACCTTAAACAATGGACGTTTGAAACAACTTAAATACAAACAAATTATAGCTTTGGAAATCTGAAAAGAAAGCAAAAATCGTTTTGAAACGTTTTTGGGGCGATTGCCTTCTGCAATTCGCCCCATAGGTAATATTATATACGAATACCGAAGAATGTAGTCCCTTACTGCATTTAACCACTTTGCATCCAGATTTTGCATTCGCAAACAAAAAAGCTCCGATGAGCGCGTTCCATCCATGGCAACGTCTTTTCACTGTGGCATTAGCACCCGAGAAACATGCAGTCCTCATGGAATGTGTATACAGCGACGAAATATCGGTTCAATACTGAACTATCTACACTTAAACGATACAGCGCATTTATGTTCTTTCGTTTTTAGAAATCAACTGCATTCGCGATATGGGCGACAAAATTTAATTATCACGCGCTACATTTTTTACTGTCAAAGTAAACATCTCAATTTTCTCTGCGCTACAAAGTTTTTACATAACAATTCGCCCGTGCTTTTCATGCCAGTTTTGAACGTTTTCCTTACACACGAAATACATGTTGTAGTTGTCACTTTCACAGCAACTAATTAATTTGCGTTAATGTTTTCAAAGTGTGATTTAAAATCCAGCAATTAAATTAAATAGGCTGTACGTGACGCCAACTCTAATTAAAACCCCGGGCCGTTACTAGATCAGTCCGACAGACAGCCGATGGGAGTTCAGCGTGCACTAGGGCTCTTAAGGGGGATAACTCTTGTTTGTCCGTTATGGGCACTTAAAGGTGCATACCCACTCACCATGTAAATAGAGCAAAATACGCTAAATAGGTGACGCCGACCATAATTAAAACCCCTAGCCGAAACTAGATCAGCCCGACAGGCAGCTGACAGGAGTTCAGCGTGCACAACGTCGCTTCTGGGGGATAACTCTTTTTTGTCCGAAAGCGGCCCTTAAAGGTGCATACCCACTCGCCATGTAAATAGAGCATAACACGCTTGATAGGCTGTAGGTGAAGCCGACCCTAATTAAAACCCCGGGCCTAAACTAGATCAGCCAGACAGGCAGCCGATAGGAGTTCAGCGTGCACTAGGCCGCTTCCGGGGATAAGTCTTGTTTACGCTAATTAGGCTGTATGTGACGCCGATCTTAATTAAAACCCCGGACCGAAACTAATTCAGCCCGACAGGCAGCTGACGGGAGTTCAGCGTGCACTAGGTCGCTTCAGGGCGATAACTCTTATTTGTCCGAAATGGGCACTTAATGGTGCATACCCACTCGCCATCTAAATAGAGCATAATACGCTAAATAGGCTCAAGTTGACGCCGACCCTAATTAAAACCCCGGGCCGAAACTATATTAGCACGACAAGCAGCCGACGGAAGTTCAGCGGGCACTAGGTCGCTACCAGGCGATAACTCTTGTTTATCCGAAAGCGGCCCTTAGAGGTTCATAACAACTCGCAAAAAAAACAAAACCGCATAATACGCCTTATAGACTGTATGTGACACCGACCCTATTAAAACCCCGGTCGAAACTATGTCAGCTCAACAGGCAGCCTATGGAAGTTCAGGATGCACTAGGGCGCTTCCGGGGAATAACTCTTGTTTGTCCACAAGGGGCCCTTAAAGGTTAGCGCATAATACACTAAATAGGCTGTATGTGATGCAAACCCTTATTAAAACCCCGGGCCGAATGGAGCTTGCTCGACAGGCAGCCAACGGGAGTTTAGCGTTCACTAGGTCGCTTCCGGGAGATAACTCTTGTTTGTCCGAAATAGGCCCTTAAAAGTGCATACCCACTCGCCATGTTAATTGCGCCTTATACACTTAATATGCTGTATGTGACGACGAACCTTATTTAAACCTCTTGCCGAAACTAAGTTAGCCCGACAGGCAGCTGACGGAAGTACAACTAGCACTAGGTCGATTCCGGGGTTAACTCTTGTGCGGCCCTTAAATGTACATACCCACTCGACATGTAAAAAGCGCCTAACACACTAGATAAGCTGTATTTGACGCCGACCCTTATTAAAACCCCGGGCCGAAAATAGGTTTGCCAGACAGGCAGCCGCCGGGAGTTCAGCGTGCTCTAGGTCGATCCCGGGGGATAACTATTGTTTGCCGAAAGCGGACCTTAAAGGAGCATACCCGCTCGTCATGTAAATAGCGCCTAACACGCTAAATATGTTGTATGTGACGCCGATCTTTGTTTAAAACTCTCGACCGAAACTAGATCGGCCAGACAGGCAGACGACGGGAGTTCAGCGTGCACTAGGTCACTTCTGGGGAATAAGTCTTAATTGTCCGAAAGCGGCCCAACTCGCCATGTAAATAGCGTATAATACGTTAAATAGGCTGTATTTGACGCCGACCCTTATTAAAACCCCGGCCGAAACTAGATACCCCGACAGGCGGCCGACGGGAGTTCAGCGTGCACTAGTTATTTATTATTAGTAAAACTAAGCTGTCCTTAAAGGTGCATATCACTCGCATGTAAATAGCGACTAATTCGCAAAGTGGGCTGTATGTGACGCCGACCCTAATTAAAACCCCGGGCCAAAATTTGATCAGCCGGACAGGCAGCCGACGTGAGTTCAGCGTTCACTAGGTCGCTTCCGGGGGTGGGGTAACTTTTGTTTGTCCGAAAGCGTTCTATTAAGGTGATACCAATAAAACACCCGGGTCCAATAAAAAAACCAGGGTCGAAACTAGAGCAGACCGACATGCAGCCGTCGGGATTTTAGCGTGCACTAGTTCGCTTTCGGGGGATAACTCTTGTTTGTCCGAAAGCGGCTCTTAAAGGTGCTATTCCATTTGAAATGTCAATTGCTCCTCGTACAATAAATAGGCTGTATATTACTGCCGACCCTAACTAAATCCGAGAGCCGACATTTTTTTAGCCTGATAGGCAGCCGACGTGAGTTTATCATGCACTAGGTCGCTTCTGGGGGATAACTCTTGTTTGTCCGCAAGGGACCCTTAAAGAAGCATATTCACTCTTCATGTAAAAACAAGAGCTGTTTTTGTGAAACACAATGCCCCCCCCCCCCTCTACTGCGCCGCTTTTAAGTCATGTATTTGACCTTTGACCTTGAAGGATAATATTGACCTTTCACCACTCAAAACGTGCAGCTCCATGAGATACACATGCATGCCAAATATCAAGTTGCTATCTTCATTATTGCAAAAGTTATCGCAAAACTTTAACCAAGGTTAAAGTTTTAGGACAGAATGACAGACAGACAGACAAGCCAAAAACAATATACCTGGACCATTCGATCCGGGGGCATAACAATATTTTATGTACTTTCCAACCTATGTACTAAACTTGTTAAATAGGCTGAAAAATGTGCTAAATAGGCTAAACAGGCGAAATAGGATACATGTTTCAAAATATGTACTAAAAGGCTAAATATATTGAAAAGGCTAAATATATTGAAAAGGGTGCTAAATATGCTAAATAAGATGCATGTTTCAACCTATGTACTTATTTTGTGAAATATGCATAACGGTAATAGCCTGAAAATGGAAGTAACTAGGCTAAATTGTATACATGTTTCAACCTATGTCAGGGCTCGCGCTGTCGTTCGCCATTTGAGCCATTTGCGAAAATATTGAGAAATTGGCTCAAGAAAATTCTGATTTGCGAAAATGCTAAAATCTCGCAAATCTTCATTGAAATTATCCGCCATTTAAATCCAGACTGGTTTTCTATAGTTTTCTCTTTGTTTCATTAAAAGTGTTAGCAAATTAAACAAATTAAACGAAAACCGTTCTGCACCAGAACATGAGACATCGCTTGACCGTATTGTCATTGAAGCGCACGTGGTAGCTGGCCAATCAACATTGAGTTCGCTCACAAATAATATTGGGTCAATCATGCGTAGACACTTGGAATGCACAGTTGATATTGTCGTCTGCCTACAATTTATCGGCCGATGGCAAACGTCGTATTTAAAGATAAACAAATGACAAGAGCAACAATTAATAATTTCTCAGCTGATCACTTTAGACCTGTCTACCGACTATCGATCTGAATTAAAGGATGATCATTAAATAATTAGTTCTATGTTGATGATGTTACACCTTTCGACGATTATCGACGTTATCGTTTGAAATAAAAGGCGATTATGAAGTTGCTTTACCCACAAGCTATGCTATTGCAAAGAAAAATGTCAACCAAATGGTATATTTATTACGTATTTGCTAGGCTACCAATTTTCATTTTCTGCAATCAAACGATATGCAAATTTTATTTCAAGTGCAGAACGCCAACAATTTTTCGGACTGTCTTTTTCGGATAAATTATTTTTCGCTGATTTAAATTTATTTTCGGAGTTCTTTATAGAAGAAATAGAATGCCGAATACACATGCGGTAATACAGACGATATGGTTTATATTATTTCGAATTGTATTCACTTGAAATTGCAATTGGAAAGACTATAACAAAGAACAATTTGTAAGTCTCTGGGTGGGGTGGCGGGCTTTGCCCTTTATTCCTGTTGGGTTCCTGGTTCTAGGACCCCCGGCCTAATTTTCAGGATTTCAAATTTGGGACAACTTACTCCACTGTTAAGTGTACATGTACAAATTAACTTATGTTCGTACTTTGAAAAGTAGCATAATAATAACTTCTATAAGGAAAACTGCATGTTATCACAGGAGTTTGAAATTCTATCCATAAAGCTAATCTAATGGCTAAATAAAAAAATACCCCTGAATAGTATAAAGACTACACTAACGCAGTAACGGAATTAAACGCAGCAGACACCGGACCCGCCCATATTCCAGTAAACAAGCAGGGCTCGCGCTGTCGTTCGCCATTTGAGCCATTTGCGAAAATATTGAGAAATTGGCTCAAGAAAATTCTGATTTGCGAAAATGCTAAAATCTCGCAAATCTTCATTGAAATTATCCGCCATTTAAATCCAGGCTGGTTTTCTATAGTTTTCTCTTTGTTTCATTAAAAGTGTTCGCAAATTGAACAATAAACGAAAACCGTTCTGCACCAGAACATGAGACATCGCTTGACCTTATTGTTATTGAAGCGCACGTGGTAGCTGGCCAATCAACATTGTGTTCTCTCATGCATAATATTTGATCAATCATGCGTAGACACTTGGAATACACAGTTGATATTGTCGTCTGCCTACAATTTATCGGCCGATGGCAAACGTCGTATTTAAAGATAAACAAATGACAAGAGCAATAATAAATAATTTATCGTTTGAAATAAAAGGTGATAATTAAAGTGTTTTACTCACATGCTACTGTGAAGAAAAATGTCAACCAAATGGTCTATTTATTACGTATTTGCTGGGCTACCAATTTTCATTTTCTGCAATCAAACGATATGCAAATTTTATTTCAAGTGCAGAACGCGTACAATTTTTCGGACTGTCGTTTTCGGATACATTATTTTTCGCTGATTTAAATTTATTTTCGGAGTTCTTTATAGAAGAAATAGAATGCCGAATACACATGCGGTAATACAGACGATATGTTTTATATTAATTCGAATTGTAATCACTTGAAATTGCAATTGGAAAGACTATCACAAAGAACAATGTGTAAGTCTCTGGGTGGGGTGGGGGGCTTTGCCCTTTATTCCTGTTGGGTTCCTGGTTCTAAGACCCCCCGGCCTTATTTTCAGGATTTCAAATTTGGGACAACTTACTCCACTGTTAAGTGTACATGTACAGATTAACTTATGTTTGTACTTTGAAAAGTACCATTATTACTTCTATATTGAAAACTGCATGTTATATTATATGTGATATGCCCTTGCTGTCATAAAAAGAAATATGAACAAGTTGATAGTATATATTATTATTTTAAAACCACTTTTCGCGCGCCGAAAAACGAAATCTGGTTGGCTCAAAGAAATTTTGGACCAGCGCTAGCCCTGAATATGCAATATAGGCAGACAAGGGTGCATGTATAAACCTATGTAATTAACTTGTAAAATAGGCTAAATAGGAAGACAAGGCTACTAAATAAGATGCATGTGTGAACCTATGTACTTAACTTGTTAAATAGACTAAATAGGCTGAAAAGAGTGCTAAATAGGCCATACATAAGATGCATGTGTCAACATTTGTACTAAACTTGTAAAATATGCTAAATAGACTGAAAAGGGTGCTAAATAGGCTACATAGGCTAAATAGGATGCATGTGTGAACCTATGTACTTAACATGTTTACTGGGTTAAATAGGCTGAAAAGGGTGCTAAATAGGCTAAAAAGGATGTTTTAACCTATGTACTAAACTTGCTGAATAGGCTCAATAGGCTTAATAGACTAACTTCACACACGTGCTTTAAAGGGGCTTCTTTTACAGATTTTGGCATGTTTTGAAGTTTGTCAATAAATTCTTTCTATTGATAATTGTAAACATCGGATAAAAAAGCTCCAGTAAAAAATCAATAATAAAATTAAAAAAAAGGTAACTGACCCCTGGAGACCTGGGGCGGTATTCTGAAACTTTCTGAGACAAAATATTTACTAAGAATTCACGTTTTTTCTAAGTTTTTTGCTATAACTGTAATATTTTCTTAGTTTTTGTCTTAGAAACGTTCTAATATCTTAGAATTTTCTTAGAGTTGCCGAATTTTACTAAAGAAGTTAGAAACCTCAACACCTGTCTTAAACTTATAGAATTTTATTAGAGAAAATTTTAATCCGAGATTTTGTGTTGATCAATGAAAACAATCTCGAATTTCACGTCGAACTATCACAGGTAAGTTAAATTTTAACATTGTTAAATAATGTTTACGTTTTAAATGAGTGAAAGGCAACTTATATGTTAATTACGTAACATAACTACCTATCTTCGTAAGTTTACCCCCGCAATTTAAATGTTGTTACACAAATTATTAAATATATTTTGACAGTATTTATCATCCACCAATTTAATAGTATTCCGAAACATTCACTTCACCTCTTATATAAAATACGACACTGTTGAGTGACGAAACCACCGTAGATACAGTAACAAATGAAGTAATTAGCAACCCAATGTATCACACTATCATGTGTTCATATTTTTCCCTAAATGTAAACGCTTATGTAAATTGACTTTTTATTATTACAAAATGTTTCTAATATTATTATTTTTGTATTTTTCTTACACAAAATGATACGCATTTTGATGAAACTGGGCTTGAGTCCGCACAGGCTAATCAGGGATGACACTTTCCGCTTTAATGGTGTTTATGTTTAAAGGCAGACCATTTTTACTAAAAATCTTTTTTAAGCGGAAAGTGTCATCCCTGATTATTTAATATATGCTTTTGATATTGACACACATAGTTCCAATGGCAAAAAATGGATATTAAAGACACACAAACTACCACATTTTAATTTTAGGTGGTATTCAATGGTCAAGACATACTTATAGACTTAGTTGCGCGGTGGCCAGGGCCAACCCATGACAGCCGGATTCTGAAGGGTTTTCCAATTGTTTTGAGAGTTGACATGTAGCTTGCAAGCGCAAATATCTGCTTGGGAATTAGGGTTCGAGTGGGGTTGACTTAAATAGTGTTTGCTTTATTATTATATCATTTACATATTGAAAGGCATTGGCAAAAATTATTGAGTGTTTATATACACCAAACATATGATGATATTATGTATTTATCTGTTTTGTTTTTGTTGTCTTTCGTTATTTCTTTAATACCTGCGGCCATAATCCACTGATTCACTTTGCCCTGCAACCATTTACATGTACTGTGTATGGGAAGGTATTGCTTTGAAAATAGTTGGTTTCATAAAGTGTATATTTAAGCTAACAAATGTAGCAAATAATGCAAATAAATTGGTGTTAAGGTTTCAAAAGTTTTTTATTATTATAATTATAATTCAAAAAGAAATGTATGTTGAGATTAGCATGCATTTTTAACAGTTGTGTTTATACAGACACTCAATGAGAGAATGGGAATAAGCATATTTTCACATCAAACTGTACCTTCCATTACTCTAACAACTTACAAGGTCATGTTATTTAAGATCTTTTAGCTTTGTTCTTGATGAATAGCTTTTATGAGTAAACATACAGCTCAATTGCTGGGAGTTTAATTATTGCAACTTCTTTTAGCCAGGAAGAATAATTTTACACAGTGATGATTAATGGCACGTGGAATATTTATCTTTTACGAATAACGGTTTATTGTCAAAAAATGTACGGAAAAAACTGTATGTTCAATGGTGAAATTGCTGTTGTGAAATAAGGTCACTTCCAACAGCCTTGCTGTTGGGCTAGCTCATTAGCGACGTGGTTAAAGTGTCGGACTACCACTCTGGAGGTCGTGGGTTCAATTCCCGGCCTGAGCTCAGTATTTTCACATTAATGGCGACGAGGCAAAAAAGAAATGTGCTGGAGTGGGTCTGAGCTGTTTAATGGATTCTGGGAGGGCAATGCGGATGCAAGACATGCTGTAGCGGGCGTGTCTGGGCCTTGAAACATAAAAAGGGGGAGGAGTGTAGTGAAATAAGGTCTCATCCAACAGCCTTGCTGTTGGGCTAGCTCTTAGTCAATGTAAATTGCCGCCATAGAGTCTTTTGATGATTTTTGCTTTTGCAGACTCTTGGCATCAATAGACGAGTTAACGCGTGACGTCACACGCGCCTGCAAAATTTAGACTCCGCCCACTGGTTGGAAAAAAGAGGTAGAATTCATTTAAGCGCACATAAAGAAGGTTGACAAAGTCATCGTTTTTAATGATAATCATGCGCTATATCAAATGTAATTTTACTAATTATGTCTGAATAAAATATTAGCATGCAAGGAAATTCATTTTTGGAACGATTATATTGTTGTTATTATTTGTTTTTACTAACAATGAACTCGGGAGTAGAACACAATGTAAGAGCTCGGTATGTGGTAACGACAAAAATCACCATACTTGGCACTTCTTCGCGACCATTTTTAGTTAAAAAATTCTCATAAATTGAAATTATTTCAGAATAAATTAAATTTAATGAACGAAAACAAATAAGGATGAAAACAAACAACAAATAGATCGATTTTATGTGCGCAACATACCGGTAGTACCTGATTTGAACCCTAATTTGTCTGAAAAACATTAAATAAATTCTCTTGATTAAGGTAATGGTTTGATTTAATTGTTTACACCAATGTTGACATTCTTTGTTGCAGCATTTTCATCTCGGTGTTTTATTGCACCTTTGTTCATCACAACCCGATAATCTCGTTATGATCGGATACTGTCCAGACAATTACAAAGAAAACAAGGTGTCATAAACCCAGGGACCTATACTTGGGTCCCTGCATAAACCACATGTTGCAAACGAGTGTCTGGTCATTAAACACAATTTATGATACCTCCATGTCATCCCTTGGCATATTAAGCAGTCATTTAAGCCAAATTTAAAAGCCAAAATACCGAACAGTTGCTTCAATAAAATATTTTAACATTAAAAAATGACATTTTTGGAAATGGATTCACAGGAACTAGTAGCCAGTTTAATCATAATAATACAGTGTTTAATAACTATAAATAAATTAAAAATATTGTGCAATTTTACTTCTACGCAATTGAGGTATTTAACGGGTGCCGGCAAATGTTAACTCCGCTATTACGTGTATAGATTGTACGTTATTGGAGTGTCGTAAACACCATCAAGAAAACAAGCAATCACAATAGGGTAAAACATACTTGCGTTGAATAAATTAAATATATAGATGTATTGATCATAAAATGCTATATTTTTATCACTCCTTATCACTTGTAAAGCGATTTCAATATACATGCAAAGACAGTTCAATTTGCATAACATGCAGAGTTTTTTTCCGTATGTATGCTAACATTTATTATTAGTGTGATTAAATGTTAACGAATCGAAAATTCATTCAATGGAAAAGACAATTACCACAACATAAAAAAGTGTAATGTATTATTCAGCTTTTTATTGCTTTGTTTTATAATTGAAATGCACTTTCATTCGCTGATGAAAAATAACACTATCCACACCACTTAATAAAATTATATGATGTTTTGTTATTGTTAAAATATCATATTTTTAAGTCTTGCTATCAGAAAGAATACGGCTAATTTATTGTTGTTGTTTTTTTGTGAAATTGTCAGTATTTAGTCTTCCGCCCATGTTTACTCCATGCTTATAACTACATCGCATTTTTATGAAGAGGAAATTATATTCGTGAATATACATTTAGTGGTACTAAATATGATATATTTGCACTATTTTTAAGAGTTTTAATGATTTATTTGGATTTGTTAGCAATTTATTGACTAAACAAAAGCCCTTTATACATGTTTTACGTTACAGTAACCAGTGTTTTTTGCCAACCAGTCAGTGCGCATGCACGGAAAATCCCTAATGTAAACAATAACAATTAACTCGTCTATAGTCCACTCTATCTTTTTAATAGCGAGAGTTCCGACACGAATTTCGGTCGCATCACTCCTGAATTTAAATACACACATATTTATGACTATTATGAAAGAACGTTGCCTAGATAGTATATATTGAGCAAAATATATCGAAATTTACCTGTTAATAAACTATATTTCGAGTTTGTTTCATCCAATATGAATCCTTGTATAGTATTAGTAAAGGTTATGTTATCTCCCTTGGTGGAGGTTAAATTCAACTATGTTTGTAACTGAGTTCGAACAAAAAAAGTGTGCAATATACACAAAACAGTAAGAAATGAAATTGGAAATAATAATCATAAGAAGAAAAAGAAGCAAAAGAATAATTATAACTACTATAACTCAAAATATTAGAATCGACAGTAACGAAATACCCCAAAAGTAATAGGTACGAAATAGCTATGGTGCGAAATAAGAACAACAAGGGTGATGGAGGTTTCGTCACAATGCAGTTTCGTCACACTGATATTATGAATGAGGGCAGTGGAGGTTTCGTCACACTGATATATTGTATAGAATAAAATGATATTGCAATTGAATATGATGTTGTTAATAATATTGTAAACTAGACAATAAATAAAGAACTGTACTTACGCTTTGTCGCTGTCTGTGTCACTTAAGATAAGTAACGTCCAGAATATTCTTGGATTTCCAAGGAGAACGTAAATACAAAATACTTCTAAGAATAGCAGGACCGGAACTGAAGACTATTTCCCATCAGTCACTGCACTCTGGGTCAGAACGGACAAGTCGAACCGGTCTCTACCACACTCCTCCCCGTTTTAACAAGCCCCCTTCCCTAGCCCAATTTAGCTATGCAATCCCCAAACAGCTTAAACAGAAAATCCAATTGTGTAAAACCCAACCAAAATCTAGGATATTTAAAGCCCAAGTATATTCTAAACAATATCTTTTCCCACCCTCTATGAGCTGCCCGTCTCCAAGTTACACCATATCCAACACCACCCAGCCCATGTATCTTCATCCCACATTACCCACCAGAAATCTGGTCAAAACCACACTAATCCATACACCACTTTAATTCCACCCCCCCCTGCCGGTGAACGAGCCCACTGGGTCCGCATGACCGATTACTTAATGTGTGGGTCCAGTGAAAGTGACAACCCAATGCGGACGGCGCCGCATTCCTAGGCACTCCCACTCTCAGACCACACCATCTTCCCACCACCTCCATATCCTCCTCAAACTGGACCCTCCCAGATTCTGGGACTACGGCCATCTCTCTCACCTCCACCTAATCCTCCAACCTGACTCTCCCAGACTCTGGGACTACGGTAATCTCTCACCTCCACCTCATCCTCCAACGTGACCCTTCCAGACTCTGGGACTACGGCCATCTCTCTCACCTCCACATAATCCTCCAACCTGACCCTCCCAGAATCTGGGACTACGGCCATCTCTCTCACCTCCACCTCATCCTCCAACCGGAATATCCACCTCCATCTCTGAGAGACTGAGTCGTGTGTCCTCTCCGGTTGGAGCCAACTCCCACGTCACCCTCACCTCCTTGCCATCCACACTGCCTAACATTCAACCGGAGTCCTCAACCTCGGAAGAGAGCCAAACTATCAGCACCCTCCGCCTGCTGAGACTCTGGTATAACTTCGACCGGAGCTTCCGCCCCCACCTCTGAATCAGAGATGACGATGGCCTCTTCAGCAAGGCTATGCTCGGCCTTGCAATGTACTCCTCACATAACTAAAAACCCCTATCCGATCTGCTGTTTTGTTTGGGATAGCATCAATACCAAAACCGTCACTAAGGTAACCCCATTTACACACATCAAGCATTCGCACACACTTATCAATTTTACATCTGAATCCCGGTTCATATCATTATTTCATCCTTTATCGACGTTTAGTGCCGACATTTACGTAGATTTTTTGTTAAATAATGATGGACAACCTGCACAATTCAACCCATATTCCATACAATTTATCATACACAACTTAACAAATAAAGATATTAATAATTGTTAAGGGATGGTTCACAGTTGTTCTGAAAGCTAAATGTGTAATCACGCCTTAACCAATTACCACTCAGCAATCATGGTCTACTATTAAGGACATCATAATCATTGACAGTATTCTTAAAACCATACTTTGCCTTTCAATTTGTGAGTACCTTACGTCAATAATTTTTAAGGGATGGTTCACAGTTGTTCTGAAAGCTAAATGTGTAATCACGTTTTCACCAATTACCACTCAGCAATCATGGTCTACTATTAAGGACATCATAATCATTGACAGTATTCTTAAAACCATACTTTGCCTTTCAATTTGTGAGTACCTTACGTCAATAATTTTTAAGGGATGGTTCACAGTTGTTCTGAAATCTAAATGTGTAATCACGTCTTCACCAATTACCACTCAGCAATCATGGTCGACCATTAAGGACATCATAATAATTGACAGTTTTTCTTAAACCATACTTTGCCTTTTCAACTTGAGAGTACTTTTCGAAAAGGAAAGGTTGCATAGGATACTTACTATTGTATTTAATATAGTATTATCCGACACGCAATATACTGCAAAGTAACTGAAAGATTATTGTAATTCAAGAAAGATTCTCTTGTTTCAAAAAGTTGTTGCCCATCCATCAACATACAATCTCTTCATACTCACTGCAAACTCTCAACAATATAGGAACCATTCAATCGAATATGCAAATAATTCTACCCAGTCATTCCAATAATTTCTACTACTCCCAAACCGGAAACTATCTTGCTCCCCTAAGCTTAACTAGGTAAGAGTGAACCATCAAACTGAGCTCTGCCTTCACCTGTCAATCAGATGAAAATGGCATTCTCCACACAATAACCTCCGACATTTCCTATACCATTAGGCATTGACGGGACCTCCTCCACGTCTGGCTTTCGGAACTTAACCCGATACAGGCACTAACACCTCCTCTAACAACAACCAGAGTTAGCCCCAAAAGGAGCCTTCTGATTCTACCTACACAGCCTATCACATTTATATTGCTCAACCAACTGATTGCATCGCACGGCTAAACCACCATTTGGAGTGTTATTCAACCTGTCACTGCAATCAACCTCTCTTCACACCGTCGTTACCATCTCATTTTATGCATGCGTACTGAACCACCAAGTTACGCTCACTATCAGATGGCTCAGTTCCATGCATCAGCCACTTCTGTGTAAAACAGAAATCATAATCATAGGCCAGTCGCTCCCCTATGGTCAGGTCTACTCGTGCCCTTTCCATAAGGTCATGAAGGTGCTCTGGCCATTCTGCCTCAGTACGATTCTCCAGCCCCTCCACAAACCGGTCAGGAGAAAACTCCTGTGACACCGGATTTACAAGCCTAGCCTCTTCCGCTCTACCCACAACTCGCCCTTTCCTAACCTTTACTGAATGATCGGACGGCTTCAGCATAGCGAGCCTCAACTTTCCCTCACCTGTATGTACCGACATAGGCACTATGAGGTCCACTCCTACCCCCTCAACAACAAAGGTATCAAGCTTAGTCTCCACAGAACAGGGTACCAATGCTACAGAGTTCGGTGGAACTGACATAGACTTGTTAACCTTAATCTTAGCCACTCTAAGACCATCACTCACCACTTCCTCGTTCATTGACACTACTGTGTCCCTGATGCTTATTGTGGACCTAGGAATATCAATCTTTATTCCATGCTTCCTCATGAAGTCCAGTCCCAAAAGCATGCTGTCTTCTATTGGCGCGACATACACTTTCTCAATGAATGTCTGACCCCCAATCTCAATCTTGACGGGGCCAACAATTGCGCCTGTCATACACAAATCCCGACCAGCGGTCATAACCGACACCTGTTCTAATACCGGTATATCACCTGGTATTTTTGAACACCCTATCAGACACCAAAGTCACCTCCGCCGCTGTGTCAATAACAGCCTGTACCACAAGGCCATCACCCAATGTCGCGATAATACGAAATATTGAGCCAGACCTTATCTGACAAACAACAACAGATTGGCCCTTTTCCTTCGGGGTCGTGTTGGGACCACTTTCACTGACCCCCTGCCGTTTAAATCTGCAAATCTTACTGTTTTGCCTTCCTTTGAGCCAAGGATTTTCTCCTGCTCATCAGGACGTTCAGGTGCGACATTCGGGCAATCTTTCTTCATATGCCCATATCCTTTACATTCGAAACACCGGTCATTACTGAGAGGTGACGGAGTCCTGCTACACAACTTCGGACATTCCCGCTTAAAATGTCCGCTTTCGTTGCAATTGTAGCATTGTCGGCTTGGGGAAGTCGTTGGACTCTTACTCCGCCTTTCCAGTAGTTTGTCCAACTTCCCCATAACCGCATCCATCTTCTCCTCCACCCTTCCAACTCGTTTCTCAATAGCATCAACCCTCCCGTTGATCTTGCTCTGTTCTCCAACCCTCACCTCCGCCACTTGTACATCCTCTGCGCATACTACCTTTTTCACCGCCTTTGGCCGTCCATACATCAGGCCATGCGTGTGGATTGCCCACTTCATTATCCCCACGCTTTTTGAAAAAAAGGTGGGGATATTGTGGTTATCTCCGCCGTCCGTCCGTCCGTCCGTCTGTCTGTCTGTCTGTCTGTCCGTCCTGGCCACTATCTCCTCCTACACTAAAAGCACTAGAACCTTGAAACTTACACACATGGTAGCAATGAGCATATGTGCGACCCTGCACTATTTGGAATTTTGATCTGACCCCTGGGTCAAAAGTTATAGCGGTTGGGGTGGGGCCGCGTCAGAAATTATCACTCATTTTTTTAGGTTATTTTACATTTACTTCTTTATTTCTACACCGATTCACTTCAATTTGATACTGGACCTCTCTTATGACAATACGGTCAATCTCAACCATGCATGGCCCCATTCCCAACCCTGGGGCGCCCCGCCCACATAGGCCACACCCACCAAAAATTTCCATTTACTATAATTTTTTCATTTCTACACGGATTCACTTCAAATTGATACTGAACTTTTGTTATGACATTAGGGTCAATCTCAACTATGCATGGCCCCAATCCTAACCCTGGGGCGCCCGCCCACATAGGCCACACCCACCAAAAAATTCCATTTACTATAATTTTTTCATTTCTACACGGATTCACTTCAAATTGATACTGAACTTCTCTTATGACATTAGGGTCAATCTTAACTATGCATGGCCCCATAACCAACCCTGGGGCCCCCGCCCACATAGACCACACCCACCCAAAATTGCCTTTACTATAATTTCTTCATTTCTACACCGATTCACTTCAAATTGATATTGAACTTCTCTTATGACAATACAGTCAATCTCAACTATGCATGGCCCCATTACCAACCCTGGGGCGCCCCGCCCACATAGACCACACCCACCCAAAATTGCCTTTTACTATAATTTCTTCATTTCTACACCGATTCACTTCAAATTGATACTGAACCTCTCTTATGACAATACGGTCAATCTCAACTATGCATGGCCCCATTACCAACCCTGGGGCCCCGCCCACATAGACCACACCCACCCAAAATTGCCTTTTACTATAATTTCTTCATTTCTACACCGATTCACTTCAAATTGATACTGAACTTCTCTTATGACAATACGGTCAATCTCAACTATGCATGGCACAATTACCAACCCTGGGGCGCCCTGCCCACATATGTCACACCCACCCAAAATTGCCTTTTACTATAACTTCTTCATTTCTACACCAATTCACTTCTAATTGATGATGAACTTCTCTTATGACAATACGGTCAATCTCAGCTATGCATGGCCCCATTACCAACCCTGGGGCACATCTAGGTCAAACATTCGGCGTGGGGATACGCGTCGGCCTCTGCCGCGCCATTTCTAGTTTTATCTATAGCCTGCTCTCTAGTTTGTGGGCGTTGGTAAATCACCTGTTCTCCCGCCTCTTTCTCTCGGGCCCCCATACAGAATCGCAATATGGCCTGTTGGGTCATGAAGGCATCCGGCAGATCCCGGAATGCCTTACCGGCCAACGTCAACACTCTATCCGCCCACTCATCAAGGGACTCCTCCTCTCTTTGTGTCGCACTCGAGAATGTTACCATTGCCGTCTCCGGCAACTCACGGTAACCGAACCGCCTCTCCAGTTTTTCCACCACTGCCGCATAGGCCATTTATACGTTCCTATCCGTAGTCAGTGCATAGAACTCACTGGCCCTATCTGGCAAACACAAGCAGAGATAATCTCTCTTTTCCTCCTCCGTCCATTCGAAGATTGAGGCAAACTTCCCGAACTTCGTCAAGAAAGCCTGCCAACTCCCTTTGCCATCATACGTCAATGATTTGGGCAAAGATTGGAGCCTCGCCTTTTGTTGTCCCACCCCGGCTCCTCCCATATTGCCCCCGTTTGAGGGTGCAATTTTCTTTCGAGTCCCCTGTGCCCCTTCCTTGACCTCAGGCTTCAAGGGCGTATCATTAGTGGGTACCCTGTCTGGCACCACCTGTGGCGTAGCCCCATACCCATGCGGCACTGGCGGCATGGGTGGGAACATATAACCCCCTGGCCCTCCCATCCAAGCATAAGGATAAGGATAAACTGGCTGCCAACTACCAGGGTGCATTCCCGGATACATGGGCATGGGGTACCCCGGGTACTGCCCCCACTTTCCATTTTGCTTTCCTTACTTGGGTTTATCCCAAAATGCATCGGCGTAAAACCCGAGTATGAATAGCCACCATCTTCAACCTTTCCATTTTTACCCAGGTACATTCCCGAATGCGTCGGCATAGGCGGTTACTCCGGATATGGATGTTCTACGCTCTCATTCCAACCATCCTTATACCTAAACCGTGCCCCCGACTCTCTACTCTTAAAAGAGTCGACTGGGGTCGACGGTGGTCCACTCAACCGAGCTTGATCGATGACCGTTGTCAACCTTTGAATGGTTTCTTTGCCATCGCCAACCTGCTCTTTCTTTTTTACCTCAGTCTCACCCTCACTTTTCTCCTTTTCCGAGCTTTTGCTGAAGCGTACCATGCTCCAGAACCCTTCGAATCCCGAAAATGTGGGATTTGAGTTATTAGCTCCCTTGTCATGCAACCTTCACTGTCCCTAATATGTACAATTGCGTCTGCAGCCTTTTTGCCAACGCCTGGCAAGGTTTGCAACTCATCCGATGAGGCTGTGTCTAGATCGACAGTGGAATTATAGGTTGCCATTGTGAGTATTAAAGACAAACTCAAAATATTCTTTGTTTATTTATTTTATTTTGTCACTTGGGAAATGCTGAAATTGCAGTCAGAAATAAACAAAAACAAAATTGAAATGGATCCTTTATTTTTTATGTATTCTTTGAAAATGCTGAAGTAGCAATGCTGTGAAATCACAAAAGATAAACTGCAGTTATGAAGAAATTCTCAAGAAAAATAATCAAAATGACATTTAGTGAATTAAATCACTAAATAAACACTGTTCCTAAGAGGAAATATCACTCAGCGAAAATGACGCGAAGTGAAACTAAAAAAATAGTCAAAATGTTGTTTTAGTGAATACAATCACTAAATAAACAAATAAATAAAAACTCAATAGTTCAAAATACCGCGCAGTGATGTCAATATCACTGGTGAAACAAAAAAATCAAAATGCCATTTAGTGAAACGAATCACTAAATGAGAAAGATATGATCACGTGGAGATATCACCGAGTAAAGATAAGAACTGTCACCATGTGAAATATCACACAGTGAAAATATCACATAGTGAAAATATCACCGAGCAAAATAAAGACCACTCAGTGAAAAAAAATTCACCGCATGAGATTGATCACGCAGTGAAACAAAATATTATTAGGTGAAAAGAATTGTCACCATGTGAAAATATCACACAGTGAAAATATCACAGTGAAAATATCACCGAGCACTCAGTGAAACAAAATTCACCGCACGAGATTGATCACGCAGTGAAACAAAGTATTAATAGGTGAAAAGAATTGTCACCATGTGAAAATATCACACAGTGAAAATATCACATAGTGAAAATATCACCGAGCAAAATAAAGACCACTCAGTGAAACAAAATTCACCGGATGAGATTAATCACGCAGTGAAACAAAATATTACTAGGTGGAAATATCACCGAGTGATTACAATATCACTAAGTGATGTTACTGTCACTGAACAGATAAGAGTTCACTAAGTGAAACAAAATTCACCACATGAAATAAATCACGTAGTGAAACAAAATATCACCAAGTGAACAACATTCACCGAGTGTCGGAGTGAATAAGTACACCAAGTGACCAGCCGACAAAGCACAGCAGTTTATACAGCAGTTGTGTTAAAATTAACTGAGAAGAAAAAATATATTTCTTAAAAGTGTTTACTGTAGTGTAGCCTCCAGTATTTACGTTTAAGAAAACGAAAGTAAAAAATTCCCAAATTTGAATATAATACAGTTGATAATGACTTGCCTTTGCCTGAAATACGATAACGTTAGTGATAAACCAAATATGAAATACAATTGAACAACAGGGAGATAACTATTTACAGAAAGACTAAATTTAGAATGGAATTACACGGTTCGATAGTACGCTGTTCGACGAAATCTGAAAGTTTCAAACACACTTAAAAATATAGTAATTAGCCTGAATTCCGGGAAAAGGCGTAATACTAGTTTAATATTAGGGTAAATAGGGACTATATGACCTAAAGTTACTTAACAAATGTTTAAAATAACAGACAAACAGAAATGTTGTTAACTAAAATTCAAGATGGCTGACCATTTACTTTGTTAATAATGGCCAATTAGAAATTTAAAATACGTATAGATTTTTTGCTCGCAGCGCCACTTATTGTAAACTAGACAATAGATAAATAACTGCACTTGAGTTTGTCGCTGTCTTGGATCACTTGGACTGAGGATCACCCAGGATATTCTTGGATTTCCAAGGAGAACATAAATACAACAGAATCGTCTAAGAATAGCAAGACCCGGAACTGAAGACTATTGCCCATCAGTCACTGCACTCTGGGTCAGAACGGACAAGTCGAACCGGTCTCTACCACAATAAATATATTGGGATATATGCTTCTTTATGTTATTTTTTAGCGTTGTTGCGTGCATATTATCCTTTTTCTACCATAATACCAACTTTTTGTGTGCGCGTAATATATGAATAAAACACATATGTGTTGAGCACATGAAAACACGTCCACACCCTATCGTCTACAAATCTACGATTATGAGATATTTCAATTATTGATAACTTGATAGTGCAAACATATTAATTAGCGCATTGCAAACAATCAATTAGCGACACACGCCTTTAATTGGCAATTAAAGAAGTTGACTCAGGAAAACCATCAGAGAAAACTGCTAGAGTCATGATGTACCATTCAACTATGGAAGGCTCTGATGGGAATGTACGATGTTGTATTATTTAGATTTACAAAAATACAGTGATATGAAAATCAATCAATTTAGAAAAACAAAATAATGCAATTGTACACTATGATTCATAGTGTACAATTGCATTATTTTGTTTTTCTAAATTTCCCAATTTACATATTTGAATTATGCAGTTTCAGTAAATATGACACAAGTTTAATTGTTACTTGTTAGAAACTATTTAGTTAGGTTGATGTTTTATAATGAATGGACCCAAGAGCGACCGTGAAAGGCTTCGTGTTCCACTGGAATTAACGTGTGTACAGGAAGGTGGTGAATGAGGGTCTCGCAACAGCTTATGCGTCAAAGGGCGATAAGTTCCTCTTCTTGAGGAAAAGTCATGTCCTTGCCGTATCTGCCGAGCGAACACATCACCCCTGCCTTCGAACAGATGATGCTACAGGCTAAAGAGGTACTAATATTTTATAACTTACCTCATTATTATTTACTTAACACATGTGGTATTTACATGTATTATTCGCTTAATTACTTCAATGGTCTTCTATTGTTAATAACTTAATATATTATAAAAATACAATAATTAAACTGTAATGTACGCATATGTCATAAATTTTGCTTATTCCAGGTTGGCAGTCCTCTTCTGAATGTCGTCAATTACGTTGAGCGCACGTGGATCCGGGGATCAATGTGGAAGCCGGAGAACTGGAGCGTCTAGAGACAAACAGTTAGGACTAACAACGATGTTGAAGGTATGCTTTTATTCAAAGAACAATTTATGTTATTCTTTATTTTTTCATTTTACGTAACGTTATAAACAACATCGTTTACAGCATTTTTATTTCGCCTAACATAATAAACAACAGTGTTCACAAACTTTGCTCAATAGATAAACATTATTTCAGGGTGGGATCGAAGAATCAATACGCGAGCCGGGCGTGCTGACCTTGGATTCTACATGCTCGTCCCCCTTTCCCTTTTATATGTCAATATTTATGTTTGGTGTAATATTGTTTGCAAATAAATTTGTGTTGTGTAAAGGTAAGTATATTATTATACCGTTTATTGAGTAGAGTTGTATTTGATTATATCTGTATGTTTTATATGTAAATATTTATGTTTGGTGTAATATTGTTTGCAAATAAATTTGTGTTGTTTAAAGGTAAGTATATTATTATACTGTTTAGAAGAAAGGTGTCAATCAAAGGTGCTAAAGATTCCCGGTATTATTCACACCTATATATTACCATTGTGACGAACCCTCTACCCGTTTTCTACAGTAAATTCAGTGTGACGAAACTGCAGTGTGACGAAACCTCCGTAAACCGAACAACAACAACAATGCCAAAATGGTTGCCTTTGAGAAAATGATTGTTCAATGTCTATGATTTCGAATGAAATACAGGTAATTTTTGTGATCTTAGTTCATATTTGTCAAACAACGGGTAGATTTTAGATATATACACGTGTAAATACTGTAATTTCCATAATAGTATTGTATTTATTTTTCGTTATGGTTTTTACAGACCGAAGTTTCAGCGTTCAGATTTATTCTGAACGCGAATTATTTCAGCTAGGCTAGCTCTTTAGCGACGTGGTTAAAGTGTCTGACTACCACTCTGGAGGTCGTGGGTTCAATCCCCGGTCTGGGCTCAGTATTTCCACATTATTGCAAAAGCTGCTAGACACAAAATAACATTCACTTTAATTTGATTACCTTCAGTGAATCTGTGTCTCATCGGATCAGTGTTGCTCGATCCATGCAAAAACGCAACGCCACAGTCTTCCCCCATTAAATTGCATGAGATTATGCAGTCGTCTAGCGAAAAATTATGTTCACTCTTCTTATTTGATCCACTGTACTAGTCAACTTGTCGAATGTTTACATTCCGTGTGAAATGTTCTATTTTTAGAAACGGGAATTCCAATTCTTGACGAAGGTGAATGGTTACAAAATGACATTATCATGAAATAAATATAGAAGCACATTATTTCAAACATACCATTATGCAACCAACCGTTTTCTTTTCACGATTGAAGATTGTTTAGACACGTAACATTGTAACAATCGTTCCACATTCGCGCGAAATTCGAGGCACATTTTAACTGTTACTCTACTCTGAACGTTTAAGCGATTTCATTATTAAAGGCGTCAATGCGATGAAGATGGAATTACATCCTAAATTAAATTTAAATAATGTATTTGAAATCTTAAAGCACATTACAATCACGTATTTGAATGACACACTTTGTTCATCGAAGTTTACATATTGGTTTGCTTCGCAGTGGTAAACGCGCATGCGCACAACTGCACAAAGCGCTTTTTCTGTCGATAATACAAATTTTTTACGAACGAAAATAGTTTTATTTTCTAAGAACGTTTTTTCTCTAAGATGAAAATCTTAGAAAAAAAAAACTTTCTTAGTGAAAAAAATTAAGAATAAGAAAATTCTATTCAAAATATCTAAGAAAGTTTCAGAGTACCGCCCCAAGAGTAAAAACCTACTACTTAGACCACTCGGCCGTCCTTCCGGATACAATGCCAGATGCATTTTATACTTTATATAGGCAATCATCGTAGTCTCACACAATATAACGACAACAACAGAACTCTCCCAATTACTAATTCTTTGCAATGCTTAATAATTTTCGGGTTTTTAAATCGTCAAAAGATGCATTATAATGGTTATTTTAGAGCATCGTAAATGTTCAGTATTACAGTTTCCTCACAAATATCATAACTAAAACGAAAATTTGTGAATCTGAATCAACTTTTTTTTTAATTTTGTCAATTAACCCAAACGTGAAAAGGCCCCTTTAAAACCAAAAAACTACACAATTTTCACAACAGCCCTCTGGATTACTACCCAATACAATTGGAAGGATATTGTTCGCTGGGCATTATGATCAATGCCAGAATCATTCTAAGGATAGCACTAATGCAAAAAATGATTGTATCCAATTATCAGTCGTGCATTGACGGTATGACACCCCATGGAATCAAAGAACTGAAGGCACTGAAGTTGTTCGCTGTTGTCAAGGCTAATCAGTGTGCACAGGCTAATCTTATTTGACGTGCATTCCGTTTCCCCTGAAAGCAGCCAATATGTACAGATTTCAATGATAAACACTAGACTGGCCAATGTCGTCTTACAAGCTGGTATATACACTCACTGCTAGAGCAGAATCATTTTTCGTCTGCTGCAGACAGGCAGCGGTAATCGTCCCTAGCAGAGTGAGTTGCGGTTCTTACCGTAGCTAAGGCTTCTAAGCACATACTGATTTGCAAAATATGCTCTGTAAATTTAGTCGGCCGTTAACGCGACCAACTTATAAACTAGCCTCTATCCCACATTGTTGAATAAACGGGTCGCGTGCTTTTTTGAGATCATTTATGTTTTTTCCAAAAATTGGAGAATCTGCGGAAGAACAAAATCGTCTAAACAGGCGATATTTGAACATTATTAATGTAAAATCGCGCTAACATGGTTCTTAGCCTCGCATGATAAACTTGATCTCAATCCAACACTCACATAATATTCTCTATATACTAAAGTCTGATAACTGAATATATGCTGCGACATATAGAGGAAGTACAATACATTGCGAAATTTTAATTTTAAAATGCGACATCATGCAGCACGAGGTTTTGTGACATTTAGCGTCCGTTGCACTATTTATTAGCGGTTGCGACGTTAAGCGTTAGCCTTGATACATTCAACGTCAAGTGCGACATCAAACGTTGAGGGCTAACTTTAACGCTGCATATATTGATATGAGCCGCGCTCTCTGAAAAGAGGGTTTAATGCATGTGCGTAAAGTATCGTCCCAGATAAGCCCGTGCTGTTCGCACAGGCTAATCAGGGACGACTCTTTCTGCCTTTACTTGATTTTTGCCAAGAAAAGACTTTCTTGACAACACTTTACGCACATGCATTTAACCCCCCTTTTTACAGAGCGCGGCCCGATTATATAATTGAGATGATGGTGGTCGAATACTTTATTGTTTTTTTAAGTAAACCATACTTAAACATGTATATGTTATATGGAGCCAACATCATGGGTTTGCATAAAATTAGAACAAAAAAATATAATTTCAAATCTGGAAGGATTTTACTTGTAAATATGATGTCTATCCTTCAAACGGGATGTTACAGTGCACTTGGAGTTTGTAACATAACATGCTTTTAGGTAATTATGTATCAAAGAAGTCACTACATCAAGGAACTTTGTGTCAAAGAAACTTATACATCAAATAACTATTTGTGAATGAAGCAAATACATCAAAGTGTTAATCCAGCTACACCAACAACTTGTCCGACTCTTCGCATGTATGTACACCATTGCAGTTATTTTCTTCGCGCTTATCCGTAATAATTCCATCGTTGCTGGTTTGGTCACGTGATATTTCAAGTTCTATTTCGTTAATGTCGAGGGCAGAGTCGCCTACCGGCGTTAGTGTGTCCTTGCAGAATGTGTGGGTCACTACGGCCCCCATCGTATGACCCATTGTACTGCTGGCGGTGCGAAGTCTGTCCCTTAGGTGAACAATAAAATCAACCTAGACATTATGTGCGTTGTTTCGCTAAAAGGTTTCGGTTTTCAATATTTGGAATTCCCGGTAACAGCTGTAAACTTAAAACTTTATCACCAAAGAAGTTTATTCAGTTAGGGCAAATAATATATGAACTTAAAAATATAAAAAGACACCTATTAAAATTAGGAATACCGGTAATATATACATGAAATTATATAGTGGTAATTATATTTATATCGTTCACATCATCATAAGACCGGATTGTGTTTGACGTGTGATGGGACTCATAAAACTTACAGGAAGAACTCGACCGCGAGCAGGAGCGCTATTGGTTCAACGGGGATGTGTAGCGTGGTGAGGATCATCAGGATCGTAACGATGGACGCACTCGGTACGGAGGGGATTGCAAGAGCGGCAAGCGCGGAGAGAACGCTGAAAGGTCAGAAACCAGTGAGTTAGCTGAAAGGATCGTAAAGATGGACGCACATGGCACGGAGGGGCTTGCAAGGGCGAAAAGCGCGGAGAGAACGCAGACAGGTCAGAAACCAGCGAATTAGCTGAAATGATTGTAACGATGGACGCACTCGGCATGGAAGGGAGTTCAAGGGCGGCAACCTCGGACAGAACGCTGAAAGGCCAGAAACCAGCGAGTTAGCTGAAAAGTAAGAAACCAGAAAATCAGCCGAAATGTTTGAAACCAAAAAGTAAGCAGACTGACTAGAAACCATTGGGTAAAGTTCAATTCAACAACAACAACAAAAGATGTAAATCTATGTCAAATAAAGCGCAACGGACAGTCTGAAAATAATTTTGAAAAATACTCACAACAACTAAAGCAAGCCTATAAGTAATACATTCCTACAAAACTGAATTTTAATCATGCGATTGCTAAAATTTCATTTAATAATAAACTTTGGGCTAAGTTTTTTGTTTGTTTTCATAGTTCAAATCCACCGACATTGTTGATACCGCAAGACAATGAAGAATACTCTCGAAAACAGTCTAACCCAAGAGCGTTTTTAATCCAGATTTAAGCTTGATTTTTCGTTGAATAGTCCGAGCTTTACTACTCTTCCAAACGCCGACGTTGGAGTCCGCGTACTGCTCCGTTTTAGGTCAACGTGCAACATTTTCATTTCACGGTTTCTCCTTAAGGTTTGCAATGGAATCCACAGTAACGTGTTCGGGTCATAGGGATATATCTTTCACAAAGTTCCATTACTATGACCTAAAATTAAAAAATATCCCACTTTTGTACTGTTAATTTGTAATTGTATATCGAGAATGAGAAAAAGCAATTAAATAATAACTGAGGATGGGAACGAATATTCAAATATTCGGAAACCTTCCGAATATTCAAATCCGAAACTCCGACTCAAATATTCGATTGTTAAAGAAAATATTTGATATTCTGCATACACATTGAAGTTGGTACAACTACAATGTCGCATTGAAGTTTAGTTCAGACGACTGTCGTGTATTAGTCAATGATCCGATAACGGAAGAATTCAATTAGCGAGATAATTAATTTGATAATTGGAATACAATAGGGAATCCGCGTCTCTGGTAAGGAGTGTCAGTTTGCGTCCCGCCGAGATGCATTTTGTCGCTATCAGTCAATAATGGAAGTTACTGTGATGCAGAACTTAAAAATACACCCACTAGTTCCGTGTTTAAAGGGACGTAAATGGAGCCGCGTCATGCGAAAATAGGTCTTTTGCCATCCGTGACTTGCGTAGCTCCAGACTAGTCTTCGCAATCGCGCAGTCTAGTGAGAAGCTAACCGGTCCGCAAATGAGACTACAGATCATGCGTGACTTAAGAGCGGACAGCGTAGCCCATATCAGCCTGTGCGATTGCGCAATTTGGTCTTGAGCGGCAAGCACGCATATGGCATACCATGACTCGGTTCAATTATAAATAACTAATATAAATAAGCGTATTGCTATTTATTCATTATACTCAATTGTTGAAAATAAATTATATGACGGTTATTCTTTCGAGATCATTTACTAGCTGTAACGAAAAATGGCTCAGACACAACCGGAACTAAAAGCTTTTCATACAAAGATTTAAAAAAAGCTTGTTAATGTTTTATGAATTGCCGACTCCAGTTTGAAGTCGATATAGATTTTATTTACAAGTTCCGTTTCAAAAATTCAACATGTGTTTGTCTTTAAATTAATTACAGTGTTGAGACTTGACTATATAACAAGAGCATACTTTGAGGTACATGCTTTCGTATGTCTATTCTCTTTATAGCAATTCGTAAAGAATATTTTTGACACGCGAATCCAGTTCTGAATTGGGTTCTCGTTTGAGCCCTATGGGCATTGCCGCATTCGTCCCCCAACCCCGCCCCTACCCTAACAAACCAACTCCATAATGAATTTTCTAATGTTTCCATATCGGTATTTACTTCATTGAATTTACATACAGTCATGACAGTGGCTGTGAAGTCGGCAGACGGGACAGTGCAATTGAAGTACCGTAATATATTCCTTATGTTTACTTACCCTACAGTGGCTATAATGTCAGCCGACGGGTATGTGCCCGTAAAGTTGGAGATGAAGAGGCAGGAGCAGGCAATGAACACGGCACTTCCGTTGGCGCTAAGAGCGATGCTGAACGGAATCACGAAGCGCGCAATCCGTCGGTCCGCTCCGAGCTTAACTTCGCAGGCGTGGAGCATTTCCGGTAACACAACGGCGCTTTGAAGGCAGACGAAACGGATTAAAGGTTATTGCTGTTGTTATTTCGTTTTAACAATATGTGTTCTATATAATTTAGCAGGATACAATTATGAACCAAACAAAAGGATGCGAAAAATCGACATTTCCAGAGATCTCGCATTTCAATATAATTATGTTACTGTTAGAAGTTTCAAACGAAATCAGAATGTTTGGAAAGTAATTATTCATTTGTTAAACTTTTCAAGCGTATCACAGTTTCATAAGATATTGTTTCATGGATATTCATTCCATAACAAACTAGTAATTATAGACCTTCTTTCAGGTGGACTATACAGTGAGAATCGTAGACAATGATTTCGTATGCTATATATATATATATATATATATATATAAATAATTGCTCAATTTCAGGAATCTTCAACACATACGTAGAACATTTTATATTGTTTATCAGTTTTGCATTTACACAGACAGACAGACGCCCTGTAGAAGTTAATACACACGTGCTGGTGGCCGCGAATGACGTCAGCAGAGCACGCGATATCGCTGCCAGGTGCTTATAGGGGTTCCGCTTCGTCAGCGCCAGGTACAGAATGGGCATTATAACCAGCTGCTGCAGCAACAGCGCCACCGTGACCGCTAGCACGTGCATGCCGAGATCACCGAATATAACCCCGATGTCTTTGATATTGGCGACCGCCACCAGAATGAGGCTAAGCACCCCGAGTGGCGTCGTCCTTTGGAAAGATTAGTTCCGGTTGTTATGAAGAGAGATTCACTTTTCGAGCTAGAGGTAACTCTAGCATAGTTAAAGATTAAATCTTTTTTGGGCACAGTGCAAGGGCGTTGTTCGAAGAAGGTTACATTTCATGGCTGTTAATACACACATCAATAAAATCATTCTAGGAATCTTGAATTCGTAACCTTTCAACATTACACTAATTACAATTATGTTTATAACTATAACTAAATGTCGTTATAAATAACTTAGTAACTTAAGTTCATCTATGGTTTGCTATTTTCATAGCGACAAGATGTAAAATTTGCTTGAAAAATACTATTACAAATTGCAGTAATAACGCCGACGTTCAGCATAACCATTTACAGTCATACAACAGGTGTTACAAAGGTATTTGTGTATTAGTTTTACATGTGAGCAAGTACGATTAACAAGTTATTGCACTTAACGTGCAAATGACTGCAAAGAACACTGAACGCACTACAAACAACCCAATACCGGCAAAAGCTAATCAGAAGGATTACTTAACCATGAACTTAAAGCAGTGCTACCATAGAAACCAGCGCAGGACAGCTATCAGTATCTGTGTGCTGGACTCGAAGAAGTCGATGACTGGTTTGCCCTTGTCCCGCAGCGAGGCGGCGGCGATACCCAATAGTGTGCACGCGAATATGAGACCTAAATAAGGCAAATGACAGAACTGAGAGAGTTAAATTTCAGACCCTAAAGAGGCAAATGTCAGACCCAAAAGAGGCAAATAACAAGGTCTGATAGAAGCAAATATCAAATCCGAAAGAGGCAAATATCAGGCATGAAAGAGGCAAATATCAGACCCGAAAGAGGCAAAAATCAGACATAAAAGAGGAAACTATAACACCTTAAAACAATATCAGATATGAAAGAGGCAAATATCAGACCTAAAATAGACAAATACCAGACCTAAAAGAGACAAATGTCCGACCTGAAATGGGAAAATATGCGACCTTAAATGAATATCAGACCTGACAGTGACAAATATCAGACCTAAAAGAGGAAAATATTAGACCCAAAAGAGACAAATATCAGACCTTAAAGAGACAAATACCAAACCTAAAAGAGACAAATATCCGACCTGAAAGAGGCAAATATTAGACCTTAAAAGAATATCAGACCTGAAAGAGACAAATAGTAGACCAAAAAAGTCAAATATCAGACCCGAAAGAGACAAATATGGACCCGAAAGAGGCAACTATGAGACCTTAAAATAATATCAGACCTAAAAGAGACAAATATCTGACCTAAAATGGGAAAATATCAGACCTGAAAAAGAAAAATATCAGACCTGAAAGATGAAAATATCAGACCGAAAGAGAAAATTATCAGATAAGAAAGAGGCAAATATCAGACCTGGCAAAGGCGAATATCAGACCAGGAAAAAGCGAACATCAGACAAGGAAAAGGCCTATATTAGACCAGAAAAAAGCGAATATCTGACCAGGAAAATGCAAATAAAAGATCAGGAAAATACGAGTATTAGACTTGGACAGAGCGTATATCAGACCAGATAAAAAGCAAATATCATATCAGGAAAAAGCGATTATCAGACTAGGAATAGGCGGATATAAGACTGGAAAAGAAGAATATCAGACTAGGAAAAAGTGAATATCATGTCAGGAAAAAGCGAATATCAGACCAGGAAAAGGCGAATATCAGACCAGGGAAACTTGAATATCAAATCTGGCAAAGGCGAATATCAGACCTGTAAAAAACCAATATCAGACATTAAAAATGCACATAGAAGACCTATGGAAGGTTAATATAAAACCTTGAAAAGACAAACACCGGACCTAGAAATGCTCCACCTAGACATAAACAATGCGAATATCAAAACTGAAAAAGGCGAATATCAGATACGGAGAATACGAAAATCAGGAATGCGAAAGACAAAAACTAAGCTGTTTATAAAATATGTTAATATTATTTAATTACTTGAATATTTTTTTAATTAAATTTATAATGTAATACCTATAAGATTCGGTCCCCGGTTAAAGCCTGACGATCTCTTGAACGACGTGATAGTCTCGTTGGACGTGGCGTTAAGTGTCGTAATAGGAACGTAAGTCGTTACCGTCTGCTGGAATGAGGCTTCGAATAGATTGTCCGGTACTAGGTTCCTGTGGAACATAAGGGCGGGAACTGTACGGTTAAACTAAGTATAACAAGGGGACAGTTTCAGTCACGTTTTTGGACAATTTGTCGTTTACAACTACACTTGTCTTGTAGATAAATATTGAAGTCAACAAAGTAACGCAATACTGGTTTGTATGAACGAATGTGTATATACACTGCTAACGACTACATATCCATGCGTGTTGTGTGATGTATTGATAATGGTTTCAAGGATTCGTGAATATGTCCATGTTGAAACATGCGAATACGCTTTGAAAATGTGGATTGCTTGTTGCACAGATGATTGCTGCGGATGCGGTTGCTACTTTTTGTAACTGATAATTCGTTAAAACGTGTATACGTGACCATACCTGAGTAGATCTGCAAATATATCCTGGGTCTCAACCGAACGAGATAAAAGGCTAGATTTAGCGACCAGCTTCTGGTTTGAATTACCTGCAACAGAACTGGATATAAGTATGCGTTATTTTGCGAAAGTTTGGGGTTATACCAAATCCAAAGAATTAGAAAGAATACACCTTATTTTTTTTTTAAAGATTATTAAGCGTAAGAAGTAATGCGTGTTCTGCTGCAGTGTGCGGCGAACTGGGCAGATACCCACTGAATATTCACAGATACATAAGAATAATCAAATATTGATTAAAAATCAAAGACAGTGATAATATTCTATTGAGAGTTGTGTATAACGAGGCCCTTAAATATTGTATTAGTGGGAAGACAAATTGGGTCACGAATGTAAAAACTCTGCTGAACGAATATGGATTTGCGTACATTTTTGAAAATTACCAGTACCTTAATAATAATGTTTTTCTCTATGAGTTTAAATGCAGAGTCATAAAAAAATGTGCACTGTCTATCAATATTATTAGCATATTCATCCACTTTATATGCGTAAGATAATCAACTCTCCATTTTGGTTTATTTTACATAAATATAAACAGCATGATAATCGATTGCCACCTGTCACAATATGTTTTAACATTGCGATTGTTTCCAACCACTGTCATGTATTATTTAATACGTTATGTACACTAATTATTATTGTACACCCACTTTCTTTTTCACGTGACCAGTTGAAATGTATAATATAACATGGCTAAGACAGACGATGTACTCTGTACAAGTCGAAATAAAGATCTGTTCTGTTCTGTTCTGTTGGTGGAGATTGATGCAGCCTATCTTACCTGGCTTAAACGCGATGAATGCCAGCACCCCTAATATCGCCCCTATTGTGTTGGTGGAGAATATGAACACAAAGGAAACCATGCTGATCTTGCCGTTGGCCTTAGGGTCCAAGGATGACGTGCCTGCAAATCGTAACGGTGAACCTTATGTTAGGATGGAATCATACTTTATTTAAACCTCGGTCTGAGAAAATTGGGCTTAATACTTGTGCGGTAAGTGTCACCCAGATTGTCCTGTGCAGTCTATACAAGCTAATTATTGACGACACTTTCCGACTGAAGTGAATTATCGTTTAAAAGAGACTTTCTTTAAACGAAAAATACAGAAAAAGAGAAGAGTGTCGTCCCTGTTTAGCATGCGGACTAATCTTGGAGGACACTTAATGCACAACCATTAAGCCCAGTAACCCAAGAACAACGACAACAACAGCAATCATCATCATCATCATCATCATCATCATCATCACCATCATTACCATCATCACCATCATCACCATCATCATCATAATCATCATCATCATCATCATCACCATCACCATCATTACCATCATCACCATCATCATCATCATCATCATCATCATCATTGATATCCTTCTCCTCGTTATCATTATCATGACCACAACATTATCCTCCACTCTATATCATGTTCAATAATTTTCAATAGTATCATCAACATGCTCTTCCTTTGAAGTTCTTAATCAAAGCTCAATAGTGTACGTATGCTAAGACCGGCCGAAAACACCAGGGAGACGTCATCATGCAGATAGGAATTCTCCACTTGAATAAGTAGTATCAATCGACAACTTCCTGTGTTAATTCAGCCTATAAAGAGGCAGAGTTTCAATCGGATATATTCGAATTACTTTAAATAGTACTTTACATAGTAAGGCACACTGAACTACTGGCATAATCGCTCGACCTTACCACTGATGACGCTGCATACCACCAGTGGTACTATCATCATCTTCAGCAGTCTCAGGTACAACTGACCGGGCAGTCCTGAAACACAACAAAACTACATCAGTCTGAGTAACCGCGCTGTGTTTGTGGACACTCAAGGAAATCAAAGCTGTGAGGATTTCTTTCATTTATTTACAATACCAGTAACACAATTCCGGTTTGAGGATCTGGAATGTACATAATCTTACTACAAGTGGTTTCTTACTGTCAGAGTATCAATGATAACGTGTGCTTTATTTTGCACTAAAATAGTTGAGTACCTACCAAGCCACATTAGCACTGACTCCGAGGGGTGGGCGGGTCTGATTGCAAACCCCACCCCCAGCCCTAGAGCCACACCCAACAGGGTGAGGATCAGGCTGAGGTTGTTTCTGATGATCGCGTTGATTTTATCACAAGTCCCCATGGCTGGGAGGCTGGTTTCTCAATACCTTTACACGCCTAACGAGTTGATATTCAACACCTGAAACATCACAGCAATTGATTGCTAAATAGCAAAAACATGTGTTTCTAAAATGGCTAGAACAGCATAGCAATTGATCAATAGATTGTTCAAAAGCTGGGATTGTTTGTTAAATAGCTGGAGAAGCATAGCGATTGCTTGTTCAATAGTAGAAACAGCATAGCAATTGATTGTTCAAAAGCAGGAACAGAATAGCGATTGATTGTCGAAAAGCTGTAACAGCAGGGTTATGGATTGTTCAATAGCTGTAACATAATAGCGACTGATGGTTGAATAGCTTGAACAGCATAGCGAGTGATTGTTCAATAGCTGTAAAAAAAATAGCGCTTGATATAACACTAGCTGATCAGTAGCTGTAACAGCAGTCAAACAGCATTACAACTCCACCATGCTACAACTTATAAAGGTCCTTACGTTTCCAAATGGGTTGTATGTTTCTGTACAGTTTTGGGTGAATTTATTTTCGCTGAATCGCACTACATTGGCCGATTTATAAAAATGATGCAAAAACATATACAACTTATCAACTTGTAAAATTATCCGTTAAATTTGAAAACATTCGGGACTGAGCACCACCTCGGAAGTAGCATTGGCTCATTTATTAATGCATCTCAAAAAAGATGTGACGCCCGTTATTTACGGCCGTGACACATAATCCCATCATAAACAAACAGCATTAAATCATTGGCGTCGCACTGAATTGCGGCGACTCGTATGTAATACGTTTTCTATCGCTTATGGGAGGAGAAGTTATTTTACCGATCAATGTATATATTTTTGTTGTCAGAATATCTTGCATAGTGGTGATTTTTTGTGTAAATTAGTGTAAATAAGTACTGCATTTGTGCCTAATACATTTACTTCAACATTTATTGCCAATTATGCAAAGCTAATTCTTTTAATTAATAACTGATCACAGGGACTGGGCAATAATAAAAGATCTGGGCAAATACGCGAACCGGTGAAACTTTCTGGTTTTGTATAAAAACAAAACATAATCAAAATATATTTATTTTGTGGTTTTTGTAACAATAGCGCAGACTTTTGCTGTTCGAGTTTTGGTTAACGCGTATTTTCTTCAATTTTACAAAACGACGGCAATTACACGGTTTATTGCTTTATTGATAACCGTTACACCACAGTCACTTATTAATATGTTAGTAAGAAGCTGATTTTTCAAGCTGTTCCGTAGTGTAGTGTTTACACGCTCGCTTCACATGTTAGAGGCCCAAGGTTCGAGCCCCAGTAGAATCAAATTATTTTATTTGTGGTCTATGTAAACTTTTTGTTTTGATGTAGACATTTTAGTTTAAATAAATATGCTGTTTTATTGTAACCATTTTTTACTTTTATTATGCCCATGAAATATATGTGTGAGAGGGTGGGGGGTCGTAAACACATTAAAACTTTTACCGTGTTTTCATATCAATGAGTACTCAACCCCTATCGTAAATGAGCAACGTAACAATAAGTTCAGAATCATCTCCCCTTGAAGTTGAGAAAAATATGAAATTACGCTTACAAGATGAAGCAGATTTTTTAAAACCTACACAGGTCTGTTCCATTAATGAAAACTGCACACGGATGCCAGTAAAAAGAGGAAACCATTGTAAATAAAATGAACTATGAAATATTTGGGGGTTATAACACAACATCATAGATAATGGTAATTTGGGGGTTATAACACAACATCATAGATAATGGTTATACCAGTATCTTTTTTCTATTTTGTTTAAAATAATCGGCCAATATATTAATATTTACAGTATCGTTCCATGTAACTTCATTGAGTGCCTTTTACACTGAAATTCCCGACGCCCTTTGATGCTTTGCATCAGTAGTTATCTTGTACATAGAAAACATACTATCATAAACTGACATACTACCATCATAAGCAGACTCAATACCACCATTACCATTAAGAATACCACACTAACAACACAGCATATCATGATTAACACAGATACATAGTGATATTGCAAGAAACTGTCTATCATAATTCAGTGTTTATGGTTTATCATGCGAGACTTAGAAAACAAAAAGCACGAGCCATGGCGAGCGCTTTTTTGTTTTCGTGCCGAGCATGATAAACCTGATCTTTAACCAACACTTATTTATTATTCTATTTATCCCACTTTTTATTCAGTTAACCTTTTCATTTAAACAAAATAAGTTTTCATGAGTGTTTGTCGAACTTTGATAATGACTGTAGTGTAACCAAGGTAAGTGTATTACTCCGCGCATTGTGTCACATCGGTCTAACTGATAATAACGTAGTGACGTCACCATCTATGTATGGAATGTTACTCCGCGTTCCAAAAATAACCGCTGATCAAATTATCTTTTTTTTAAATCAAAATATCGTTCTGTGACAAATAGTCGTGCATTATTAATTACTATTGTATTCATTCTGAATTGTAAATCTAAAAGTTTTATATCAACAATATAACATTTAGTTGTTATATACAAGGAAATACATTTGTTTACAACGTAGCCTAACAACGTAGCACGTGCCGCGGTTTATTGCAGAAATTTATTAAACGGAGCTTTAATCAACCGAATTCGCTGTAAACGTGGGATAAAATATATTTGTAAAGGGTAAGATATGTTAAATTACAAACCTTTGTTCGCTCAGCGCCTTGTTAACATATCCGGCATGAAAACGTATGTGTATTATTATATTGAATATTTTGTATTCTGATGCAATATAAACGAATCTGTTTCCTGAAGTTTACCGGTAATTACACAGATTAAGAATAACCATACCTTACATCGGAATGTCCGCAATATCCTAAATCATATATGGAACAAGAATAAGAACATTAACAAGAATTTATACCGGAACAAGTATTTCTTTCTAGAAAGCGTTGATGTAGACTGTATTTATTGTATTCAATACAACAACAGTTCGCTTTATTGGATACCACAACAGCTGTGATGATGCGTATCGCAGTATATATCGTCAGTGTTGTTATATTGTTGTCTTAAAGGGGCCGTCCAACAGATTGGTAAATTGACAAAATTAAAAAAAGTTGTTTCAGATTCGCAAATTTTCGTTGTAGTTATGATCATTTACAATGCTCTTAAATATCTATTATATGCATCTTTTGATGATTTGAAAACCTGAAAATTATAAAAGGTCGTTCGACGTGAAACGATTGAATAATTTCGAAAGTTCTGTTGTTTTCGATTTATTTTGGGATACTACGAGGATTGCTTATATAGGTAAAAGAATACATCTGCTCTAAGTATGAGCATGGATGGTCGAGTGATCTAGGCGGGAAATTTTTTACTCCATGACTCCAGGAGTCAGTGGTTCGAGCCCTGTTGAGGGTTACTTTTTTCCTTTTTTAAATTGTATTCTTGTTTTTTTTTTACTGGAGATTTTTAGTTCAAATGTTTAAATTTATCAATATAAAGCATTTAATGACAAGCTTCAATACATGCCAAAATCTGTTGGACGGCCCCTTTAATAAGCTATTAGCAATAGAGCTATGTTTTGTTATGTGAATGAAACATATTTGCGATCTTTCGAACACATAGTTTGTTCAACAATTTGCTATGGAACGCCTTATTAACTGTTTTCTATTGATCATTGATTAACATATACTGGCCTTTTTATTGAAATGGCTTAGGGTTAAATGTTATACAATGAGCTTCACAAAGTGCTTTGTGTGTTTTAGAATGCGGTGTGCTTGTCATGATACGAAGTGTGTGGTGGCATGCTGCTGCTATAGTAACGATGCCAAATGATGATATTATGTTGAATATCGCTCCAACTATTATTTTTGATAAACCAGCAGCTATTTATCTTACAAAAAACATTGTAGCACTTGTTTATTATACAATCGCGCGTATCATCGTTTACAATAGTATATTATCATAAAATAAATTATCAAGGTAAACGTGATATCAAATCGATTTATCTCTTTTGAATATGGGCAGCAAACTGTTGAATATTACGTGCATGTTTCATTAAACTTTACATGCTATTTAATGCTTGCTGTCTTTAATCGTGCGTGTTAAGAATCACGCATGTAAGCTATGTTATGTTATCATTTGTGTCTTGTTCTGAGAAAACTGGACATAATGCAACTGCGTAAAGTGTCGTCCCAGATTAGCCTGTGCAGTCCGCTAATCAGGGACGACACTTTCCGCCCTAACTTGATTTTCGGTAAGAAGGAAATCATTGAAACTAAAAATACCATAAAAGCGGAAAGTGCCGTCCCTGATTAGCCTGTGAGGACTGCACAGGCTAACCTGGGACGACACTTTACGCACATGTAGTATGCCCAGTTTTCTCAGAACAACACACACATGATTGAACTATTCAGTGCAAAATGACGACACTTATAAACACGTATGTGTAATTTATAAAATCCAATATTCCGTCAGTTTTTTTTGCTGTTTCAATTTTCTTCTATAAATGTTTGTGACATGGTTAATGTCGACTAGAATGTCATCTGTTGCTCTTTAAAGGGGCCTTTTCACGTTTGGGTAAATTGAACTAATTGAAAAAAGTTGTTTCAGATTCGCAAATATTCGTTTTAGTTATGATATTTGTGAGGAAACAGTTATACTGAACATTTATCATGCTCTAAAATAGCCATAATATGCATCTTTTGACGATTTAAAAACCCAAAAATTATAAAGCGTTGCAACGCGAGACGAATTAATAATTTGGAAAGATCTGTTGTTGTCGTTATATTTTGTGGAACTACGATGATTGGTTATATGAAGTATGAAATACACATATCATTGTATCCGGAAGGATGGCCGAATGGTCTAAATGGGAGATTTTTTAGTCCAGCACTCCAGGGATCAGTGGTTCGAGCCCTGCTGAGGGTTCCCTTTTTTTCCTTTTTTATATTTAATTCTTTATTTTTTAATGGAGCTTTTCATATCCAATGTTAACATTTATTAATATAAAGCATTTAATGGCAAACTTCAAAATATGCCAAAATCTGTGAAAAGGCACCTTTAAAAGAGACACGTGATTGTATACGAGATATCCGATCCTTAGCATGAACTGGCAACGATACGTGCGACAACGTAAACTGCCAGCTGTTTGTCTTAATTGTAGAGTTAGGTTTTGCCAAAGAAGATACATGGCGATTTCAAAATGTTTTTTACATCAACTAATCAATATTGAATTCAGTAAGAATAAAAGCGCTGAAGTCAATGAAGTTGTTTGCTGTTGTATAATCTTCGACGCAACTCATTTTTTAAAATTATGTTATAGCTTTTTATATCGCCAGTTTGAAATGCATACAAACCGTTCAAATTTATAAAGAGTGTGTCTTAAAGCACAGGTCGAGATGTTTTGTTTTTTTCAAATCAATAATAAAAAAGATAATATAAGCTTCATTTTGGGAAAACAGGGCTTAATGCATATGTATTAATTGTCATCCCAGTACCAGAGACTCTCTTTAAACAGAAAACACCAAACAATCACAAAATGTCGTCCTTGATAAGCTTGTGCGCATTGCACAGGCTAATCAGTGTGCACATGCTAATCTTATTTGACATGCATTAAACCCCGTTTTCCCTGAAAGCAGCCAATATGTACATATTTCAATGATAAACACTAGACTGGCCAATGTCGTCTTACAAGCTGTTAAACACTATTGATCATATACACACACTGCAGTGTACCAGTGGTGAACTATAAACAGGCAGATGCGGTGATTATCGCTCCTAGCGTAGTAGAGCAGACGCTCCTACCATTGTCGTCTTCATAATTTTACTGAAGGTAGTCCAACAGGCAGTGGTTATTGTTCCTAGCGTAGCTAAGCGCATCTGACTTGCAAAACTTGCTCTGTAACATTAGTTGTGAGCGTCAGCTCACAACTAAAAACACAGTTTAATTTTTTTTAATTAAATTGATATGGCTAAATATATCTCAACAGGACATACCGCTTATGTAAATTTGCTCATGTAATGGGTTGTAAAATGCTCGTTCTCTCTGTTTTATTTTTATTTACCAGCATGACGTTGTGCTTTTACATTTAAATTAATAGTGCGATAAACCCAATTTTGAAAAAAATGAGATAGTATTAGTAAAATATAACATTATTCTAATTGTTTCTTAATAACAAAAAAAATAAACTGAAATATTATGATATTAAGTGCTACTTCCATTTCTACGTACTAAACATTTAATGATAATATTCTACTAATATTCTTTTAATTCATGTTTAGCTTTCGTTAATTTGTATAAAAAAGAAGAGAATAACCTTATACTTTACTTGTAATATAAACAGGTTATTGGCTATTTTGATTACGTATGGAACACAAACTTGATTTCATTTACATATTATGTCATGCAGTTGTTATCGTTTTATTTGTTTATGCAAACGAAAATTGCAATGCTGTCAGCTGTGTCAGTGTTACAGCATTTACATTGATCTATGTTATACAACGGAATGTTGAAAGCTAATTATTCTGGCATTCTGTTTTGATAAAAAAAATTATCTTTATTATTGTCGTTAATGTTAAAATGTTGACAAAAACAATATATTGTTCAACAATAACATGCATTTATGTCGGTGCGTCATGACTCTGCTCTCCTTAAACAATACTATATGCAGTTGCCTCCAAATCGGTCTGCCTTGAAAAGTATATACATGTACATGTAGTTCGGCTTACTTTCCTTGAGTACAATTACTATTTATCACCCTATTAGACACTTAATTAGCTTACTTAATAAAAAATTTCTTAATTCTAAAATTTAAGTCCAAAGTCTTATTTCTGGTCAAAATAAGTTAAATATTTTATTAATTTAGACGATGAGGGTTAGTCAGTTTGATCATTTTCTAAATAATTGACTTACGTGGTTGCTCATATCACAAGGTCAGAACCTTTATTTTCACTGCTTCGAAAACAATACTTAATCAACTTTCACAAATTAATTTATGAGATTGGGATGTTCTTAATTGTTAGGAATCATTAAGATTTGCATCAGCCTACCACTTTACCTTGTATTCGCTTTTCCTCTTGTTTTGATATTCCAAACAATACACCACAAATTATTGAATTTAAATTTGATTCACTTAAACATACAAAAGATTTAATTATAACTGAGGTTTGAAAACCTTATTAAATTACCTGTATTAGTTGAATTCACATCGATTCATATAAAATACCGATAACTGCACATATTATGAAATTAAATATAAATATCAAATTAAATATATGATTTTCTAAACATAATAATGATTATTATATCAAAAAGCAATTTTCTGATTAGGTAAACATTTCTTTTACCCGGATGTAACTCCAAAGGGGCAACTCAAATGTTGTAGTTCTTATTTGTTTATTAATCTTAACACAAAGAAAAGAGGTCAAAGATAATCCGAAGTAAAATCCAATCCGAGTCAAGTAATTCTATTTAATCCGGTTAATACAACACGTCCTTCCCACACGACAGTCACACACGACCTGGATGAAATTATTCAAAATGGGTATACGACGTATGAAATGTAAACTTTTATGAAACAAAACGCGACTTGTGTAGTCTAAATGCAAATGTTTTCGTTGCCAATATCGTCTACAATGATTGTAAAATGCTTTCAAGCTGTTCCTGTTGATTGATCCGAAGACTTTTGAAACTTTTTTTGAAAAAAAAAATGTATTACTCGTCATACGAAGCCATTGAGCATTATGACAAGACGGCATAAACAGGTTCCATATATTTCAAGCACTTATAATATTATCGTTATGACTAGCGCTGTGGTGTAGTGCAAATATGAAACAAAAAGCAGCTACCATAGGCACAATTAACCCACCAACACTACCAGCGACAGTTTTCAAAAACGTTTTTTTTTAAGTCAGGGTTCGTCATTCGATGTTCTTTTACCAGACAATACCTTACAAAATGAGTCTTTTCAACCATCTCCGATTTAATTGGTCTTTGATCGCATGTCAACATAGGGGATTCGTGTCCACTGTTCGCCCATTTGATGTACACAATTAAGTGATCGCTTGTAACAGAAATATCATATACCGTTAAATATATTCTTTCAAATTTTGCCTCACTCCGGTATATATATATTATTTGAAATTTTGCCTCAATCATATTTTGTGTTCTGAGTAATGCTAACCAAATATGAAACTACAGTTTCGTCCAAATTGTTGCACACTACAAGTCGAAAACACTTGAAAGTTTCCCTATTGTTTTCACAGCACCAATTCGCACTATGTAAAATTTACCATTGTATTGTTGTTGATGGTATCTTGATTATCATGCAATTGTTGGTATCGCTACGAACCCACTTTTAGTAACAAGTAGCATGTGTATCCGTGGTATCGGCCTTCTTAATGAATACGTCTAAATTTTTAAGTGAAAACAAATATAAAAAGCACACATTTTAAATGTAAATCTATAGTTAAATGTGTATTCTTGGACATAAAAACGAAAACTGCATTTAAAGCAGCAATGTTTTGACCAAATACGGGTAAGACTTAGATCCTTGTAGTTATCTCTATCGTGTAAAATGTGCCTGAAAATATCGGAACTTCTGATTGGTTGCAAAGGTTTGTTTATATGCGCATGTGCTTGCTCTTTAAATAGTTTCTTAATGGAAAAACGAACCCTTTTTTCATGTTTTTCTGATTTTTTTAAAATGTTTTTTTTCCACAAATAATACATTTGATAAACCTACTTATAAACCATAGCACACAAAACAATTATGTGTTTCGTAATTTAAATAATCATAACATCAGTCAGGAGTAAACATGACCTACTTTCCAATGAAAACATGAAAATAATCGTCGTTATAGTCGTGTGTATCGTCGTGTAATAAACAGCAACTAAATTTAAACGTCTAAAAATTAAAAGAAAACAAAATTAACAGTTCAGCATGTATTGAGGGGGTTTCGTTAAATTCTCGATACAATGAGGAAGGTCGATACCATGAGAATTAGTTATACTATCAAGCATACCTGTATATAACTTCACTACATTTATAAATTTATTGCATAAAAATACCCGCAAAAATTCAAATACCATTTTTATACAAATTGCTTGTCATGACAACTTAACACGTAAAATGTACACTTAGCAACTAAAACATGCGCGTCAGTCCCAGACTTCCAACCACCACTGTTAACAGAGAGGCCACAATCATGCCGATGATGCCAGGTCGATGAACATTGGCAGGGTTGCACATGTCTCCGTTGCAGGCGCACACATTTCCGAAGTAGCTATCGAAGCGCCCCGAGTTGCACGTGTTGTCGTCGAGTTTCATGGACAGACAGCCTCGTTTGATGTCTAAATACAGCTTTTAATTAAAAACGTTTGTAGCAAACTCTGCCGATACTTGTATAACTACGTTATTTATTTAACAGAGCCCATAGAGATTAACATTTAAAAGTCAAATGGTGCTATACAAATATTTATTAATGTACCATATTTCAGCAATAACTCGACAACTTTTCACGGTGCTGATACCGAATGGCAGTTCAGGTCATGTCTTATATGCTTCGCACGAGTGGGAATTTCAAAGTATGCCCTTTGTGTATTGCTTCGATTTCTGTGCAATCGATCAGTATATTCAGTAACGTTCTTACACATGACAACATAGTATATTTGAAATCGTATACATTGTTACTGTACATCATGCATGAATAGTTCGATTACAAGTCACAGGTGGAAGTAACGTACCCAGGATAGTGTTTTTCATATATATATTTTTAGGAGCCCAATATATTCAAATAAATATATAAAATCATGTTTAATGAGAAAAAAATTGACAAAGAGCCATGAAAAAAAATCCCCACCCTCTGATATTGAAATCATAACAAGGTCATTAACTAGAATTTATCATAGACCTGTCTTCGCGGGCCGCAAAAAAGTCAAAAGTAGCTTTAATCAAAAGCATCCATTGATCCTCCTATGGGCTATTGGACAACCTTTCAAAAAAAGTTCAATTTAAAAAAATCTGTCCAGCCGTTAACTCACAGTCGGTCGAAAACCGAGCAATATTTCGAGTCCGTTTGTCAACCCGAATAAATCTTCTACAGACTTTCAAACAATATTTTTGAGTTTTTGGCCCCTTAATCGATAGCTTGCGTCCTATTCCTTTAAAACAACGAGGCGTGTCAAATAATGCATGCATATGCAACCACTTACCCCTCAAAACTTATTCCAATACAATCAGAATGATAAGTATTTTTCATTTATTTACATTTATTAAAACATCGTTGTTGTTGTTGATTGGATATTTATGTGCCTGGCTCTGTCAGTGTAATTCACTGCTAAGCCGGGTTCAAGAGCGATGGCTACTTTCGTTTTCAAGTAAATCAAATTTAGACTTAAAACAGTTGTTGCAAAGAAAATATAAACTTTTGGAATAAGTTTTTATGGGTAAGTGGTTGCATATGCATGCACTATTTGACACGCTTCGTTGTTTCAAAGGAATAGGACGCGAGCTATCGATTAAGGGGCAAAAACTCAAAAATATTGTTTGAAAGTCTGTAGAAGATTTATTCGGGTTGACAAACGGACTCGAAATATTGCTCGGGTTTCGACCGACTGTGAGTTAACGGCTGGACAGATTTTTTTAAAGTGAACTTTTTTTGAAAGGTTGTCCAATAGCCCATAGGAGGATCAATGGATGCTTTTGATTTAAGCTACTTTTGACATTTTTGCGGCCCGCGAAGACAGGTCTATGATAAATTCTAGTTAATGACCTTGTTATGATTCCAATATCAGAGGATAGGGTTTTTTTTTCATGGCTCTTTGTCAATTTTTTTCTCATTAAACATGATTTTATATATTTATTTGAATATATTGGGCTCCTAAAAATATATATATGAAAAATACTATCCTGGGTACGTTATTTCCACCTGTGTTACAAGTGTGTAGATAAATAAAACGGATTTGCAAAGCATAAAGAAAATAAAAAAATACTTCCAGTATTTTACTCGTGTATGCTGAGTAGACCGTTTAACCCAAAAGAGAGGTAAAACTGCGTGGTGTTAGATATACGCGTATGAGTATTTTACCGATCTAGTGTCATTGATATTGCACGAAGAACGACAATCCGAGAATTGTGTCCCGTCAGTATGTCTTTAAACAAGTGTGTTTCGGGAGGTTACTGTTTTTTGTCGATAAATGAATGTCGAGTGTATTTTGTCTGACATGTGTTTTAAACGTTAGCAGCGAACAATATATTAGCATATTTGACTAACCATGTTCCGCTAGATGCGCATTTTTGACCCGTTTGGAGTCCCTCAGAAAATCTAAATTAAGTTAAAGAGCTATCTTAATAGATCCAAGTTTTAAAGGCATAGTTTCCAATCCAAAGATACTGATGAGCCGCAAACATCATACAACCGGAACAGACTCCGAGTAACTCGTAGGACGTTCTGGTTGTATGCCGGTTGAATTTAGTCATTTTAACCCATTTATGCCTAGCGTCTAGAAAAAGGCCTTGGCAAACAGCGTAGACCCATATGAGACGCCGTATGATTCGGCGTCTCATCTGGGTCTGCGCTGTTTGCTTAAAAGAATTTCTGTAAGAAATATTCTAAATATAGAAATAAATATACTAGACATCCCTAATTTTGGAAATAATTTGATCCAAATTTCAAGAATGGGAGAGTCCACTAGGCATTAATGGGTTAATTTTGCATCTGAGCGGGAAAGGATTAAGAAGATCTAACACGATGATATCGTGAAAAGCTGAACGTATATTTACACTGCTCGCCCTCCTCGGAGCGTCCCTCCAGGGTGTAGCAGCTTCCATCACAGTCCACCATGTCGAATTTGCCAATCTTCATGTCACAATCATAACACTTCGCACACTGCTTCTTCTTCTGCGCCATGTACCCTGTATGCAACGAATCAAAATCAGTGTATGTGTGTAAGTTTATAATGTCGTTCCGCGCCTGAGGCTGCATTACGTGTCGACCCGGAGTGTACCCCAGCACTTCAACCTAATTAACTTACTAGACTCACGAAATTATAACCGAATTTTGAATTATAGCGGCAATTTCCAGTCATTTAGTGTATTCAGGGTTGTTACTAAACGGTTTTCAATGTTAGATGGGTCTAAAATTGGGGGGGGGGGGGGCAGAAGTACCAGGAGAAACCCGAACAACCTGTCATAAATGGTGATCACCAACCCAGCCAAGCTCACATGCTTTCGGGGACGGGGCTTGAACCTGGGTCGTCTAAGTGACAAGCGCATGTACCAAACACTGCGCTTACTGGACAGCTACGAATCGAAATCATCCATACAATTCAATTCTTATATCCAATGGTTGACCTATTTAAGCCTAGTGGACTCTCCCATCTTTCTAAATTGGATCAATTTATTTCCAAAATTCGGGATGTCTAGTATATTTATTTCTATATTTAGAATATTTCTTACGGAAATTCCTTTAAGCAAACAGCGCAGACCCAAATGAGACACCGCATTATGCGGCGTCTCATCTGGGTCTACGCTGTTTGCCAATGCCTTTTTTCTAGACGCTAGGTATAAATGGGTTAAGTAAGCGAAAATAATAGTTAATACAGGTGCGACAAAATATAAGAGCATGTATACATACAAGAGTATTGTCTAAAGCAGTTTATACTTTAATATGTATGCCTAAAACACTGTAAGATTTCGAAATAAAGTATTTTTCTGTTGATGAATCGTAATAGACCGTTGATGCAATTGTCATTACATGATATGATTGAATATACAGTAGCTTGTACACGAGGGAAGCCTCTGACGTCCTGGGAAGTATTTTTTAATTCAGCTTTTAAGCTCGTTCTGGGAAAAGTCCGCACAGGCTAATCAGGGACGACGCTTTCCGCTTTATTGGAATTCTTCGTCTAAAGGAGGTCTTTTGTAAATGAAAATCCAGTGAAGGAGAACAGTTTTGTCCTTGAGTGGCCTGTGCGGACTGTACAGGCTTATGTGCTACGAAACTTTACGCACATGCATTAAGCCCAGTTTTCTCAAAGCGAGGTTCATTTATAGACCGACACTATTATCACCGTTAGTAGAATTACGAATATATGTACAAAGCCTCTGACGCGAAATTAATAAGTATAAAGGATTACGCACTTGCGATCGAATTCTCTTGGCATTATCGATTTGATTTACAATAGTAATGTCTTAAATCATGTGGGAAATATTATCGTTTTTTTGTGAAAATTAACAACAACAACAACTGCACTTGAACATTTTTTTAATACAATTCATAGGTTGGAGTTTATTCCTGTTGTCTTACGTTTTAATCAAATTAAAATTAATTCCGATTTTAAATTTGTATTAAGTCTATTTGATCCTGTATAATTGTGTAGCCTGTCATTAGATAAATGCCTAGCCAAATAGTATGATTATCGTAGTAAAACTAAATATTAACAACGTTAAATGTATAAAACAAGTGTCGAACCTCAACGCAAAGTACAGTATAGTAATAATGCGAATCTCGTTCTGCGAAAACTGGGCTTAATGCATGTGCGTACAAGTGTCGTCCAAGATTAGCCTGTTCACTCCGCTTAGGCTAATCTGGGACGACATTGTTTACTTAAGCGGATCTTCATTTATAAGAGAAATTCTTTAAACGAAAACTTCTATAAAAGCGGGAAGTGTCGACTATGATTACCATGTGTGGACTCATTTCTGTTTACAAGCACCAAACTATGTGTTCTGTCGTGCTATGCTTTATGGTTCGCGGCTATTTAAACTCGAACAAACGCCATCGTTGTTTTATTCAAGCGTATCAGAACTGAAAATCGTTGTTTTTGGCCAAGAACAACTTAAATACTTGTTTTCCTTAAGTACACAGGTAAAGACAACAACATTACTAAAATTTAAACAATATAATTGTAATTATGTCGAACACAAGAATTAATTTACACAAAATATGCAAAATGACAAACACTCACCCGAAAACAGCGAAACCGCGCAAAAAGATATTATAATCGCTCGGTTTATGATACCTTTCATTGTAAATATTTTCACAAATAAAACAACTGAACGAACAACGGAGTCGATGTGTTATTTGTTGGCTTAAACGCGGATGTACAATGTTATAAGGACGGAAAGGCCATCAACCACTCGACATTCGCATTTGATTTCGGAAAAGCAACTTACAATCAGGAAATAAGGCAAAGGCTGTTGTTCAATTCAATTCAGAAACACTTAAAGGGACCTTTTCACAGATTTTGGCATGTATTGAAGTTTGTAATTAAATGCTTCATATTGGTAAATGTAAGCATTGGATCTTAAAAGCTCCAGTAAAAAAAAAACAAGAATGAAGTTAAGGAAAGAAAAATAAGTAACCCTCAAGTGGGCTCGAACCACTCACCCCTGAAGTAAAAGTCCATCGCTAAGACCACTCGGCCATCCGTGCTCATACAATGTCTCTTATATCTTACATACATCCTCGTAGTATCACAAAACATAACGACAACAACGAAACTCTCCAAATTATTCATACGCTTCGCGTTGCAACGCTTTATAATTGTCAGGCTATGACATCGCAAAAAGATGCATATAATGGATATTTTAGAGCATGGTAAATGTTCACCATTCCTGTTTCCTCACAAATATCATAACTACAACACAAATTTGCGAATCTGATTTTTTTTAATATTATCGATTCACCAGAACGTGAAAAGGCCCTTTAACAAGAAAGTGATTTTTTTCATACTTCTTCTGACTTAGCTAAATTGTTCCCACGTATTTGTCAGCCAATCAAACTTTTTGTTTTAATTAACCCCTTACCGGTTTCACCAGGGGTTTAGGGGCAATAGGTATACCATCAGCCTTGCATGTATGTGTGTCCGTCAGTCTGTCCCTCCGAAAATATGTTCCTGCAATTTCTAAAAAAAACTGAACTCAAATGCAACTCAAATGCAATGCCACAAATATGCACGAACATGTTTTCACAAGAGGTCAAACGTCTGTTCGCTGTAACTACGTCCTTAATAAATTCCTCTTTTTATCAGTTTGTCTGTCTGTGCGTTCCCATTTACTAAAATATTGTTATTAATACATTTAGATTTGCATCTTGGCTTACACGTTCGGCCTTGTGTTTTCTGTATGTCTCTCTGCAAATCCTTTCCTTTCTTCAACCGGCCGTGTGAATTTCCGTCCGAAAAAATCGAAAAAGAAAATGTAACATATCATATAATTGGAGCCTGTAATTTCTAAGGAAGCGTTTTTCTTTATTTTAATAAATGACTGCATGTTATAGTGATAGTAAGAGATCTGTTCTTCAGATGTATCTGCAGTTGCATTTGGTATGTATACGCTACAATTATGAAGGGCAATGTGTGTATTATGCAAGACCGTTCGGATCCACCAGAGGCCCAAGATTATGACAGTGTTTCTATATTGATTTTTTAATTTGGCTTGGTATTGTTATAAGGCTATTTTTGCCTTTTGTATGTTTGTCATTTGATAGTAATATTATGCATAAACCTTCGTTTTTATAAATGTCAAAAGCAAAGTGACTTTTACTATAATCAGCGATACAAAAACCATTACAATGAGTTCATTTTGAGATACGTAACATATAAATTGGTGTGCACATGAATTGCAATGTGACGATAATATGCACAACCTTTTTATCAGAGGACAGTGGTATGGCAAATTTGAAAATCCAGATCATAATATGGTTGTGCTTAACCATTTGCCACTTTGATATTATTTTGACGCATGTGTAGTCCCATAGAAAGTTATATTTACCTTTCTTAATACCTTTCTTTAGACTAGTTACTGATTAGCAGCAAACAACATACCATGTATACAAATTATTAAATTGATCACAATACTGCTCTTACAAAAAGTATTTAGGTCTCATTTATTTCAGTTTTTTCCGTTCAGCAAGTTAACCGTTAGGTCGGTACTTAATGACGTCGTTAAGACGTAGGGACGACCAGTTAGTAAACTATCGAATACGCACTCAGCAAGTTAACCTTAGACAGTCCGGTACACATCCGCAGTACACGGGACACTCGCGCCCTCGGATGGTGTATTGGACGATATTCGTGCCCACACAGTACGGGTCGTCCGGGCTTGTCTCCGGACACGTGTGACGGAGCGCCTCCACGGTGGAGCAACACCAGTGCTTGCAGCTGTAGGTCACAATATACTTAATATTTTCATATGAATTTCAATATAAAAGGGGCAACTTTAAGCGAAAATAAATGCAACATTTGCACATTAAGACCGTTAACATACTTTATCTGAAAGAGCATTCTTAGCAGAGTTGATTTAAACTGAAAGAAATAAAAAGGTATGTCATGTAAATTGCAAGAAATAACTAGATCTAGACACAATTCAAAAATTGTTGTTTTTTTTTCGCCTTTTTTATTTCTACCATTTTTTAGTTTTATGTTTAACAATAGTCTCTAACTTTATCATTCTTCAGTGATTAAGTAGAGAACATCTTTGCTGACCCTATGACTATATCCATAAGATAGAACCAGAACAACTGTCTAAAGTGTTATTTTAAACATGCCTTAAATACGTCCGAGTTAAAAATGTTGATTTATTTAGAAAGTACAGCCTTACATGACTCGATTATTGAGTATAATGTAACCTGCGCAGACACTGGAAGCCGTTTTCGGTCTCGTACTGGTAGCTCGTCACACAGTCGATGGACGGCTGGGGCGGACACGGGGGCTGCCCGGGGCACACATCTACCAGAGGGCAGAAACAGATTGGTGTTTTTAATGTCGCCAGAATATTTAGCTTAATTCATTAGTGACCATACAAGATATATTTTTAACAAGCGACATAAAAACGAGCGGAACATATAAATCAATGTACGTTGTATCATAATTAATCTGATACTTAAACGATATTTAATGTTTTTTTGTGCTTATTGATTTTATACGGATAACTGCCCCATCGCGATGTCATTTTGTTACAATTTAAAATAACAAAATGTAATATAAAGACAAAAACGTCAATTTTGTTTATTGCGATTGATATTCCAATATTAAATAACTTAAGTAGTTTTAGAAGTTTGTTCTAAACAAAAAAGAACACATATGAGATACTTCTAAAAGTACTATAATTACGAAATTACTTAAATAAAATAAAATAGTTAAAATATCTTTGTAAATATGTTTGTTTAATACGACCTTTATCCGTTGCCTTTAAAAAGTAAAATATTAATAGATAAACCGATTTTTACACGATAACAAATTGTTTGCAAAGAAATCAAACAGTTATGTTACCTTACTATTTGATGGCAATGTCGTCGGGACAGTCGTTGTGCTGCTATTTTGCCCTGAAAATGCATTTTATGAAGATAGCGTTTTGCATAAACAGTTTTGGTTTATTTTTGTCTGACTTGCTGTGCGTTTTTTGCATGAATCGTTTCTCTTTACACAAATTTGCTTGTTTTCAACTCACAAACCTGTGAGAATAGCACTTGTATCAACGTAACATTTTGTTGGTGCGTGTCATCTTTTTTATCACTAGCTTTTTTCAGTGCGCCTCGGTGTTAGTTATGCTATTCGTTTGAATATGAAACGGTCGTAAGATGAAATTTGTACAGTTGCCTGTCCGGCAATTGTCATACATCCGTGCACATAATAAAATCAGTTTAATACGAAGTTTGAAATCTTAACCACTGAATCTAACATGTAACTCAGCCACTGATCTTTCTGCAGTTAGTTTAAACATATTTAATCGATTACATCGAAAGCAGAAGGTGTAAAGAAACAATCTGGGATAAAAAAACCTGTGTAGAACAAGATCTGAAGAACGCCCAAAAGTGGGGATCGAAGTCGCGACCACCTGGTCGTGAAGAGGACACCATATACACTACGCCACGGCGACATACCTTCTTATTGACAGAACACAACGAATACCGGTTTTAACCAGATAATATGAGTTGCGTTCTGAGAAAACTGGGCTTAATCCATGTGCGTAAAGTGTCGTCCCATATTAGCCTGTGCAGTCCGCACAGGCTAATCAGGGACGACACTTTCCGCCTAAATTGGATGTTTGCTAAGAAGAGACTTCATTTAAACGAAAAATGTCATAAAAGCGGAAAGTGTCGTCCATGATAAGCCTGTGTGGACCTTTTGACAAAACGTAATATCGAAAAGTAATGTATTATTTAAATTGTAAAATATAAACACTGAAATCATGTCACCGCTCTAGTTCTTTTAATCCTTCGCAACAAAAATCCAAATCCTTTTATATTGACATATACACGACGGTATAATCTCTTTAATTATGAAAACATCAATTATTATATCGACATGCACTTGCTGTCTCCGCAAATTAATAGCCAAAATAGCAACACACTAAATAACTAAGTTTAAACATAATAAATGAAGCGGTGAAACAAAATATATGAACATATATCTGAATTTTCTTTATAAACAGTGGATGGCCAATGTCAAAAATAAAATACCATGAATGGATCCGACGAGGATAATTAATACAACGACGTATGAAAGCAGAAGACGAAGCATTTGTGTGATACATCCGGCGTCGAAACTGGAAAAAATAAATATGAATCTCTCTGGTTGTGAAGCTACTTACCAGTACAAAGTTCCGAACCAAAGAACAGCGTATTAAAGTGAACTAATTGCACTCGTTGTTATAAAAGGTCTTCCTTAAACATCACAATGTCAACAACAAACTTGACAGAGATTAATACACACCATAACTGTCTCCATATTTTAATGGTATTTGGCTTGCGGATTGGCCAGCATGTGGCACATGTCAAAGTGCACAAAATGTTACAAAGTCACAGTATGTGGCTTTCAACAGGCATAGTGAACAATACGTTTATTTCCTCCAAGTAGCGATCTTTACTTTGTAGGAAAAGAAAATATAAGTAGATACATTCTTCAAGCAAACATTTGAAACAGACAGTTTATATGAAAAGGGTTATGCATCACACAGTCATGTGTGAGCATTCCCACCATTTAGACCAAGTAGCATGTCGTTGTTGTAGTTGATTCTGCTGCTGATAATGATGGATCTGGAGCTAGACTGATTAAAGTCGCCTCATACTGTTCATAAAATGGTAGTTTAATATTTTACTTGATTTATTTTATCATATTGTATTGCATTGGTAATCAATACTGTCTTGGGAAAGATACAAAAACGAATAGCTATTTAAAGCAATGCATGGATGAAAAGTAGTATATTAGATGAATCACTATGTTTACATTAATAGCTATGTATGTATAATCAGCTCTGTATGTATAATCAGCTATGTGTGTATACTCAGCTATGTGTGTATTATCAGCCATGTATGTATATTCAGCTATGCATGTATAATCAGCTATGTATGTATAATCAAATATGTATGTATCATCAGCTATGTATGAATAATCAGCTATGTATAGATGATAAGCTATGTGTGTATATTAAGCTATGCATGTATAATCAAATATATAAGCATGAATAGCTATGCACGTATCAATAACTATATATGTACGTATGTACGTATAAACGTATGTATACAGTCGCAAAGTGAACACATCATATACTAGTTAATGAATTAAATGTTGTAGTAACTAATATAGCTTTCTTCTTTACTTTAATATGGATTTTATGTGTTAACCGAATGAACTTACACGAGATTGTGTAGTATGGTTACATACATTGATTTGAACCACTGTTTGAGGTTGATGCCATATGGTACGAACGCCCTAGATAAGGCACTCGTAACGGCAAGTATCTACAGGCGTACAAAGGCGACCCTTTAGACATCCATGTATCTATTACATCGCCGAACGACAGACCGGCAAGTCACTGGTATGGTTAAGAACTTTGCACATTTCTTAAGTATGTTTCCTGAAGAGCTCTCCAAGTGGGGTCTGAATTAAGGACAACGGATATTTGTATCTAAACACGAGTGTATACAATACAATTGTAAATATGTTAACGACAAAAATGAATAAAGCTTTATATTGTAAATCAAATTGACCAACATGTGAATCGGGCAATTGGATGAAAATATTTTACGAGTATAATTACAAATTCATACTTGACATCTACTCCTATTCCAGCAGTGCCATGAATCCATCAGGCATAATCGTGTTTGCGAGTGTTCTATGTCTCACATACGGTAAGATGTTTTATATTAACCCATTTATGCCTAGTGGACTCTCCCATCCTTCTAAATTGGATCAATTTATATCCAAAATTAGGGATGTCTAGTATATTTATTTTTATATTTAGAATATTTATTACAGAAATTCCTTTAAGCAAACAGCGCAGACCCAGATGAGACGCCGCATCATGCGGCGTCTCATCTCGGTAAACGCTGTTTGCCAATGCCTTTTTTCTAGACGCTCGGCATAAATGGGTTAACGATGCGTTTCCTTTACACAATACCTAGTTTTTTTTCTACTTATTATTAGCCTTTAAAAAATTATACTATTTTGAGATTCGGTTTGCCCATTAAAAAGTAAATAAGCAAATATAATCTATAAATTATTTTCTCTTACCACATTTGCCTATCATTATTACACATTGTAACATATCTAATAATACTCTATCATTGTTCGCTTCAGGTTATTACATCGAGCTGCGAAATGACAGAGATGGTAAGTGGCACTCAATTGGTCATTGTCGGCTCGGGTACTTCTTAACATACATTGTAGCAAACTGTAGAGTTTCGGGGTGCGAAAAATAAACTAAAAAGTACCTCGGAGTATGACCTAGTGTCTTTAAGCGTGTTTTCCATACACATGGTAGATTGTAGTAAACTTACAAGTACCCGGGGTGTTTGTAATTAGTACCTGAGCCGACAATGACCATTCGAGTGAAAAAGACATGATGTAACGACGCATATGCACGTCGAAACATCTACGTGAGCAAATGGGTGTATTCGCTTTGATAAGTCAATTCTGCGACGCGCGGCACATGTTGATTTTTTTGTGCAGAATTATGCGTTTTAACGCATATATATATCTTACTTTTATAATCACCGATAGAGACTTTAAAGGCGGTACAGTATAACATGGTAAGCATGCCTGTTATTCGCTGTACTGAACATTAAGAACTGTATCAGGCTGATGTTTACACTGTTTTTGTGCATTACACTGCCTTAACCACGAGCCGCGAGCTCGAATGCGTTGAAGTATCTTAACGTTAGCCTGTAAAACACCTCGCCCTTTTTGCCAAATAGTTTACCGGCGTTTATACGATGAACCCTCCGAAGCCCCCACCCCAACCCCCACCCACGCTTGTGGCAAATATAAATCGAGCAAAGTAAAATGCTTTATGATATATAAAGAAACCCACAACAGTAGGTATTCAGCCCATGACCTCCCGATCGCTAGGCGGAAACCATATCCATTACGCCTATCGACCGGGAGGTCATAGGCCAGATCCTTGCTACATGCCCCTTGTATCAACAGTGTGTGCCGGCGCCCCAACATGCCCTCCCCCACCCTCTCACGATTGTACCACGAGCTACCAGCACAAGTACGTGAATGGCGTCAGGTGCGACTGGGGCTGCAAGCACTGGTGCTGCTCGGACGTGCATACGCTGCAGGCCACGTGCCCGGAAACGAGCCCTAGCAATCCTTATTGCGTCAGTACCCACATCGTACGCTACACGATCAACGGTCGCGAGTGCCCCGTCTACTGCGGCTGCATCCCCGACTGTAGAGTCCTCACTTGTTAAATAGTGGCGGGATTAGGTCAAACGGTGTATTTCTTACTTATACGACATTTTTATCACAATACTATGCGTGTTTAAAATCGTATTATTGAGTATAGAATAAATATGGAACACAAGAACTGAGTCTATACCTGATGTATGTTCACCTTACTTTTTTTTACCTTTCTGGTATAAACTATTTGTATCACCGACGATCCTGAGCACACGAAGTTTTCTCAGAATTAAAAAGTTATTTTGTGATTGATTTTTTAATTGAAAACATCGGAAACGGTAAAAAACCGTCTGTTAATAAATAACTTATTGGGTTGCAAAAGCTTTGTCATGGAATGTAAAAGTAAATGAAATAGTAATTTAACTCTTTCAGTGCTGGAACCGTGTTTTGAAGGCCTTTGCAAACAGTTTGGATCCAGATGAGACGCCACAGAACGTGGCGTCTCATCTGGATCCAAACTGTTTGCTTTTCTGATAGTATTCTTTGAAACAATCGAAGAAAATGATAATTTTAGAAATTCAGCAGACGACATTTTAGCAGACGACAAATTTCCCAGCATGCAAAGGGTTTAATCAATGTGAACAACACCTTTGCGTCACGATTTATGAAGTGACAACATTCTATGTTTTGTTAAAGAATACATTACTTTCAAAGTAATGAATCTAAGGAGCCGCAAACAAAAAATGTTTATTTCAAATAGTATACAGCCTAGTGAATATGAACTTGTTCCTGGTATTTTGAAATGAACTAATTATAACATCGAACTGGTCTTTTGGACAAACATTTTTTATATCTTGCGCATATTTCAAAAACGAAATTGTATCGTATTGCGCATGTGTTACACCTTTCATAGAATGATTACCTCACATGTGCACCAATAGCTAATGCGGGGAGAAAACTTGTTAACACGAATAGTCATGGAGTGCGCTCCCTGTTTATACTGTTTATAAAATGGCGGATTAAGGTAAACATGTATTTCTTGTATTCTTAAATTAGATCGTTTTAACGGTTTTGTGATCTTTTATTGTATGTATTGATGATTTAGTTAACTAATTTTTTGAACGAATGAAAAAACAACAACAGATAAATCTTCTTTCGTAAAAGTAATTGTAGAACCTTGGTGGTTTACCTGTGTTGTTAGTAACTTATATATGGATGTTTTATTGTTGGTTTCACGTGATCACGTATTTACATGTCTTATATATATTCAATTTGCATGAAGTTTTCATTGCTATATAACGTTACGCGAGCGTTTTATAAAAATTATTTGCAGAACGCATGTTAAATCTAAATATAGTTGCAATACGGCTAAATATAGTTGCAACTGGCTTAAGTGTATTAAACTGCAGTCAAATACGTCTAACATAAAGTATTATCAGTTGAAGTAGAGTTCAAGGTTGTTTTGTTGATTTTACAACACTACACTTGCACTGGCCTTTAATATCTGAAACTCCAGTTATTATTTAAGAAATAGTAAACTCCACTTAGGTCCCTATGGCATTATAGTGACCAGCCAGGCAGCCCCAAACCGTATATGGTACGAAGCCGTAGGCCATTCGCCTATAAAGTAACATCTAACTTCATAAATGTACGTGCTCATTGCATCTAACTAAGTAGAACTACTTATAAATTATAAATGAACGTGTTTATAGTTACTCATAAAGTTTATTGATATATAATAGCCTAATATCTATCTCTTTTTTGTGTGTCATTTGTTTCTCTCTAAAGTAAAATAAAAACTGCTTATTAATTACTTTTTGGCTGCTTAGTCTGGCGAAGAGATTGTTTACATTTAACCATGGTATGACCGTATCATGTTTACTACGTTGAAGTGCTTGTTAACCCATTTATGCCTAGTAGACTCTCCCATCCTTCTAAATTGGATCTAAATTAGGGATTTCTAGTATATTTATTTCCAAATTTAGAATATTTCTTACAGAAATTCATTTTAGCAAACAGCGCAGACCCTGGTGAGACGCCGCATCATGCGGCGTCTCATCTGGGTCTACGCTGTTTGCCAAGGTCTTTTTAAAGGTGTTAATGAATCGAATAATTCACTACACACTCGGGCGTGGAGGCTTTGCAAACAAGGTCGTAATCGAGGACATTTAATCTGCAATATCGATCGCCAACACCCCGGACATGGTTGGGCTTTTTGTGCAGTACTATATCATTTAATTAAATCATCATTCAGCGTTATAAGCTTATTTATGCAGTTGGATGAGAAATTCATTGTTTAATACATACTTTCGTTTCTCTTTCCGTTCTATTGTATCATGTGAAAAAACGTCTGTAACGAGTATTTTTTAGTAGTTTTCGGTTTGTAATCAATATCTTAAGAAGCAAAAAACGAAAGACAGTTGAATGGTTCTATATTTATTTAACAGCATAGAACATGCATACATGAATAACGCGGTGACAGCCAATTTCAGAAAATATTAGAAAAAAGCTGTGTATGTTTATTTAGTTAAAATGTTGAAAATACCCCTAGACATATCCTCTAGTCATAAGATCAATACCAAAAAGTCATGTGTTTCACTAACATCACTAAAAATGAAGGTTTTATGTGGGCCAAAAAATAATGATGTTTTAAAAAAAGTAATTAAGCGAATGTGATTAAATAAAGCAGACAATATCTTAACACTAAAAAGTTAATTAAGTGAATATGATGGAATTTAACAAAATGTTTACAAATTAACCTGGATAAATGTACACTAACAACATGCCCATTCCGACACTGAAGCAAATTGAATACGGCTATGTGCAAACAGCGAAAAAAAAACAAAAGAACAGCCTGCGAGTAACTCGCAGACTGTTCAGTTTTTATGCTATTTGCTGCTCATCAGTACCTAAGGGTTGGACATGAAGCATTTTAATCTTGAATCCAGTATGAAAGGTCTTTAATTTAATTTGATTTAAAAGAGACTCCAAATGCGTCAAAGTGCGTCTCTGAGTGGAAACGGGTTAACGCCTTACGCCCACTGATTTAACCCATTTATGCCTAGCGTCTAGAAAAAAGGCATTGGCAAACAGCGTAGACCCAGATGAGACGCCGCATGATGCGGCGTCTCACCAGGGTCTGCGCTGTTTGCTTAAAGTAATTTCTGTAAGAAATATTCTAAATATAGAAATAAATATACTAGACATCCCTAATTTTTGAAATAAATTGATCCAATTTAGAAGGATGGGAGAGTCCACTAGGCATAAATGGGTTAAACAGCGCACCGGTACATGCCCGCGGCAGTCAGATCACTTGTTACTTACGATACATAAACCACTTATATCTCTGGCCTTAATACGTGGACGCATGACTAAGTAACAAAATCCAATACTTGCGTTCTCTTGGTAACGATGGTGAATATTTATTATACAGGTCTTATATAGGTATTTCTATTTATGCTGCTCCGCAGTGGATGGTGTATTGATTTCCGGCGGCAGTCGCTAGCCACCTGTGTTAATGTCATGACCCACGCCTTGTCGACGTGACAGGGAGTGACTAATTGTATGTGACGATGTTAAACGGGTTAATAACAACGATAAAATCGTTAACGCTTAAAAGATGACTGTGCACAAATAGTTGGCGTTTACACTGTTTGTCCATTCGTCATTGAGCCGATCAGTTAGTCAGAAGTCGTTTCTAATGTAAATTTAAGTTTTATTCTCACGACCGTCTTCTTCTTTCAAAAAATGCATCATAGTTAAATGCCCGGCTTGAGCCCGGCAACATGACTAGTGTGGGGATTGAAGTGTAATTCTTTCTGTGACCATTCGCTCCCAACGTCTGAATCAAGTAGGGCATAACTCAGTTGCGGACAGAAGTGTGTTCACTGATAGCTGGTAAACAAGCTATCACAGGAAAAGTGTAGGTTCGTTAACTGACCGTCGTGATATGATTGAAATACTGATGAAACAGTTGAAACAATTCCAACACAACGAGCAAACGAACAAATCTCCATAAAAAGGCATTTCAATCGTCATCGACAGCTCATGAATTCACAGTCGCTGAAGCGTCCGAATATTTACGACATCCGAATAAACATGTTATATACCAAACCGAACAAAGTCATGGAATTGTGACGGACCTTAGAATGTAAAACTTTTATGCATGCATGCATGATTTATTATGAAATGTGAATTATTTACTTGCATTGTGTGGAAACTTAACGTTCCAGTATATTTCAAATAGAGCATTATTTTTATCTGTGACTGGCAATGCGTCATCACCGCGTGCATTATTGATGCTCGATTCAGTCGGTGTTCTAATAGTTCTATTGATTTACTCCAAGCATTTCATTATTTGCACAATTCTGTTTCACGCGCGTTTGTTTAGTGTGTTTTGTTTATATTAATACCTGACAGAAGAGTTGGGAGCTTTTTTTGTATAGTTTATTTAGGTATTATTTATCGTTTCAGAAAGAACGCTCAACGAGTTTCGGACAAAAAGTTGACGCATCAACATCCACAGCCATGGATTGGAAAACATATACTGGTGGTTACGTGGTGGTTCTATTATTAACAGTTTCGTATAGTGGTGTTTCAAGCTGTCCCTCAGGGTGCAATTGCAAAGGAGATAACGTGTCGTGTACGAATATCACAGAATTCCCCAGCTTGAGCACGAGAAATACCACAAAACTTCTGAGCATATCACAACACGCCCTTCAGACTTTGAAGAAAGGCGATTTTGCGGGTTTTATTGTTTTAGAACATCTAGAAATCATCAACGGAACGCTGATGTCAATAGAGCCGGGAGCGTTTGATGACGTCAGAAGTACATTGATGAAATTGACAATCGTTCTAAATAAAATGACTAAAATTAGTCCAGGCGTGTTTAATAATATGAGTAATCTTCATAATCTCATCTTAAGAAGCGACGGTCTACAGACAATCGACAACGGCACATTCGCGAATCTCACGAAATTAGACACAATAGATCTTGGATTTAACAATATCACCCACATCGACAACGCGTCGTTTGTGAACACGCCCGCCATCCAGACGTTGAAATTAACGTCAAACTTTTTGAGATCGATACCATACCCAGCGTTGCAGCCGTTGACGTCGCTCACGCATTTGTACCTAACGCAGAACCATATCTCCCAGCTGATTGACGAGGTGCCAATGAATCTCAACTCCTTGGAAGTTCTCACACTTGACAGCAATTACAACCTAGATTTAATTGGAGCATTTCCGCGCGTCGGCACTAAATTAACTGAGCTGAATCTCGGATTCACTAACATCCGAAATATGGACCATGCGACGTGGACCAACGCTGGTGGACTTCAGCACTTAACCCTGAACGGTATTCATAGCAAAAATTTTATGTCGGGAATGTTCGCGGGGTTAGGCGATGTCAGAATATTGCTCGCCATGAACATGCACAATCTGGATACTATTGGTCCCGACGCTTTTCACGGACTCAACAATCTGAATAGTGTAGATCTGAGTTATTGCAGCTCGTTGAACTATATCGACGAAACCGCCTTTATGTCTGTGAAGAATCTTACACATTTGTTCCTGTACAACTCCGCCGTGTCCTACATTCCCGAGCGTCTTGTGGACTGGAAAAAGCTCACCGCCGTTAACGTAACGAACGTTCCACTTAACTGCGATTGCAACGTCAAGTGGATGTTAAACGCTGAAAATTTCGGCGACAAAACGGATATAAAGAACGAGTTCTGGAGTCTAAAATGCGCCACGCCCAGTAATCTCAACGGAGTCAGAGTTTCGAATCTCAAACCCGAGCAGCTCATGTGCGAAACACTCGATGACCACAAATCCCGGCTGGTGACCGGCATTGTTGTTGCACTAGTGTGCCTGGTTGTGGTGATAGCGGTGGCGCTGATCTTCGGGAACCGGAAGCGGATTAGCACGTGGTGTCACCAGTACTTCCAGTACCGTCGCTATAGAAACGACCTGATATTCACGGTGGACAATGATCTTGCCGAGCTGGACGATGCAGCGGATTCGAGACAGCTCCGAGAAATCAAGCTGGAGACACGGCCCTTAGATTCACTATAATATGTTGTAATAAGGCTTTTTTCGGTTAAAATTTAATTTGAAGCTTCTTCTGAGTTAAAAAAAATCTACTAACCAGACTGGAAACAAATCCATTATCACTCTGGGAAAACGAGGTGTAATGCATGTGCGTAAAGTGTCTTCACCGATAAGCATAAGCCTGTACAGTATAAGCACCTGCAATAAGTCCCATTTTACCATAGTGAGGCTCATTTTTTTGCACGTGAGAACGTCTCTCCGTTGTTTCATCCGAAAATCTACTAGGCAGAGGACGCTAAACAAAGGATGAATTTGGTGTGGTCTAAGTTAAAAGTGTTACATGCCTATGAAAATATAAGTTGAGAGCGGTGACTTTTGTGTTAAAAACCCACATCGGAGATGCCTTTATTGGATTCAACCTAATGATCTGTGTAAATGCTGTAGAAAATCTCAGTGCAAAGCCTTAATAGATCTGAGATTTTAAATTGGAGCCATGACCATGAGGTTGGGCATTATTTATTTTCTTTCATAATTGAAATGTGTTCAACTGACACTGGAGCGCAATAAAATGTTATCATCTTGTGTGCACATTAACTCCGGTTTGCTAATTTTTAATCTCATTGGTCGAAACTAAAATAGTTTGGTAGTTATAACGGCGAACACTTCAATGAGTGTACTGAGTGAGCGCTGCGACGTTTTGTTGATGTATTCATTTTTATTCTATTTGGGATTTTTTTTCAATTATATTATTGTATGCCGTTTTCAAGAGATGTTTACTACTAAAGGTTGTAATCGAGCGAACTAATCAGAAATACATTTCATTGGGGGAACGGTCATTCATTATATGATTAATTATATCATGGGGGAAAATGCAGTTTATAAAATCGAATCAGTGGTGTATGCTAGATGATATTCAAATGATGTCACCAAGTGTGCATTACGGACAGCTAATGCAGCATGGGTACGTATTTCTAAAGCAAAATAGTAAATCTTTAGGACCTTGTTTATATGAATACATTTCCTAAGATGTCGGCTAGTACATGTAAAGGGGTATTAAGCTCTAAATCAGCATGTATAAAACAAGTGAATATTACTAAAAAGTATTATTTTCGCCCTTTGAAAACATTAAATGTATGATCTGAAATTTTCACTTTATAGTATAACGTCTCTTTTATGGGTCTTGGTGTCGAGGGGCTATATTAATGTATATTTTACACTACTGTTTTGTATTTTTAGCGTGTATTGTTATGTTGTTAATTGATGTATATTGTTCTAAATTGGTATTGATGTTGATGGTATTTTACGCAGCAGTGGTGCATTTTTAGCGTTTACTTTTCTTTTTTACTTGATAAATGTTGTTTTAAATTGACATATATTGAATTGTTTTATAATCAACGCACTATCATTAATTCCAAATATATTACTACTAGACTCTCCAACCCGGAGTATGGTTCTGTATTGTTAACAATCAAATACGTGTATGTGTATTCTGTGCTCGCAGTTGTACAATGATTTCCTTTGATGATTGCAACACAAATTCGTGCCTTACTTTTACAAAGCGTGATTTTAGTAACTTGAATACAAATTAGGTTACTGCATAATAGGTTCGATGTTAGCAACAATCATCATCTTGAGGAAGATAAGATGTCGAGTAAAACTAAGTTCCATTTGGTAACTATTGTAACCTTTTCATTTCACATATTTCATACGAATTCGTTAGTTTACTCAATATGTATATTTAAGCCTTTGCCAGTATAGCTACTGTTTAGGCTTTAGTATCTTTAACTTCTAAGTAATAAGAAATACTAATTAGTCGACATGCATGAGTCCATTGACGTTATTTTTTTATATAGAACTCGATTAAAACAAACAAGACAAAACAATTAAAAACCACGTCTTTTTAGTTCTTGTAAAACGTCTAATCGAATCAAGCTAGTAAAAGCCCTGTATTGTATACGGAACATATTTAGAGATATGAACATGCGAACTCCCCACAAATCAAGCATAGTAAAAACATATCTGTAAGACGCAGTGTTTATATGAATTTCACTAAAAAACACGTGCTTATAATTTTAACAATGTTTTGATTCATTTTTCGACCTGAAAATGTGTTCTTATCGATATTTGTTGTTATTATATATATATATTGTCTACTTTCATTACGTGTTCGGATTTAGGGACCAAATTTGTGTAGAGGTCAAGTTTAGCAAACAAATTATAATCTCATTTGTCTATGAACCATTTAAAGGACTTACCTTTACAGTTGTCGAAGTTACTCATTTACTTTTGGTTCACCTGAAAACAAAATTTACAAGGTGAGCTTTTGTGATACCCTATGCCCGGCGTGAGTTGTCGTTTGGTGCGTGGAGTGCGTCTTCAACGTTAAGCTCGTTAAATCTCTAGAGGGTACACTTTTTAACTAATCAAAAGTATTTAAGAATGTTTAGCTTGACAAGGTCAAGGCCAAAGATAACATTCGCCAAAAAACTAGGCCTTTTTGGTTATATATTAGTAAAAACTTGTTACCACACTAGAAGCAATTTTTATGACTCAATCCCGACGAAACCCTGCCAGAATGTTTATCTTGACACTATCTAGACCGAGCTTGAATCTGAGTGACATGCGTCTATATACTAGGGTACCTCTATAGAAGCCACATTTATAATATTTTAACTAGATAATAATGCTTATCCTAAAATATCTTGGTCGAGTTCGATTCTTGGTCATGTGCGTCTAACATATAGGTCACCAAGTTGCTTCTTAGAAAAACCTTGTTATCATTGTAGATGCCACATTTATTGCACACTATTGATTACAGTTTGGCAGAATGTTATCTTGACAATATCTAGGCCTTGTTCCAATCGAGATCTTGTTATATATAAACTCACTTTAAAGGTTTGATATGCTCCTACGAATCTCACTATTGATATGTATTGATAACAATGTAGTCTGTAGAAGCCGAACTATGTCATGCTTGACTGCCGTCGTTTCCAATGGCTACAAGACCGTGCTCATATTCTGTATTTATGTTGTCATATTTGTCTACCTTTTAATATGTACTTTGGCTGGTATGTGAAAGTGACTCGTTCTACTTTATTCGACCCCTAAAAGGTGTAAAAAATTGAGGTTTACATGTTCAACCGGCCATGCGTCAGTACTATCGTATGTTCCGAAATGTCACTGGTATGAATTATTTTTATAGTTTATTAAGTACGACCTTTTAATATGTGTTGTACCAACTTTTTATGAATAGGTTTAATGCTATTTTAACTGTCATATTTGGTTTTCATATGTCATGGTATTGTCACCGATTTATGTGTATTTTTCTTGTTTATTGTATGGTAAACCATTTAAATTATGGTATTTTCTTCATCAATCGTACAGTCAAATAATCTGTTTTAAATGTATGTGGGCGTTTAATGTCTTCCTTGAATGTTTCGTTGACGTATGAGATATACATGTTCTTTGAGTCGAGCGGACGAACATTTAGATGAATGGAACTGTTTTCGACACATAGTTGTCTTTTAAAAGATATACTAACATTCAAAATTAATATTCAATATATTTTGATCGTCATTTCAACAAAATGTTTATAGTTAAATGAACAACGTATTAAACAGCATTACAATACCAACATACTACTTGTAAACGGACTCGTTTAGCGTGTATGAAATAAATCTAATGACGCACACTCAAAATGAAAATACAGTTTCGCGTATGAATGATTATCATTTGAAAATGATATAAATGTAATTATTAAGCGTAGCAAATGCGAATTGAATGAATCATTCTCAATGTTTCTACTTTTTTCCGTAAAGTTAATTACTACACGTGGATCAGATAAGTGACAAATGCATACACACACATTGAAGTCCGTAAAGCCGCGTAGTTTAGACGACACTGGTGCGAGTCCCATTGCGGACAAACGTTTTGTACGACTTTTTTTGTTATATTTTATGATTGTAAATATAATGGAGCACTACAGTGCCGATGTTCAATTTTAGCAATGTTAAGGTATTTACAAACACATAAGAAATGCTTAGTCGGCGATTAAGTCCCTTTAAATAAACAAAACCATCAAAACACATCACGTTTAAACCAACGGAAACATTTTCCCATAACGAATCGGCTTGATGAAAAGCTTATTTAAATATGGTAAATGTCATCCAAACAGTTACATGCAAATCATTAATAAACTTTTGTGTCATTTTATCAGATAAGCAACTTATTTACAAACAAACGACAAATATTCAACTAGTCCGGTCATAATATGAACAAATACCACTCCGACCAACACACCATTTCTAAAAAAGGTATTTCAAATGATGATGGTGAGTAGAAGGTCCTGTATAAAATATCGAAAGTTTACAAAAATAGGACCTCTTGAATGATGGCGTCCAAGCTGGCGGCCAAAACCTATTTATGATGATAACTATGTGACTATCCACTCAAATAGGATGAGTTTGATTTCTCAGGTTTCTGGGGGCGAAGAGAACACGTTAACCCATTTATGCCTAGCGTCTAGAAAAAAGGCCTTGGCAAACAGCTGATCTGGGACTATTTGTTTATTGACAATTGCCTACACAGCCAGCTTATAGTCGAACTGAGTCAGAAAGATCCCGAGAAACGTTAGACAGCATGTGATTAGGTATAGGTTGGACTACGTAAGTCTGTCATGAACTAATAAAAGTTTCATACATGAACAACGAGCCATCAAGATAGCGACTGGAATATGTTTTTTCTACGTAGCTATCTCTTGATATAGGTTTCTTTAAACTCAACACAGCGGTTATCCCCCCACAGCTACCGACGATAACCACTGGCATCACAAGAAAATCCTCCTAGATCTGGAATGATTTTTTTATGTTGAAGTACCGGTATTATATCATGAAAAGTAGTATCATTTTCTGTTATACTTTGAAAAAAGTGTTTACTTTTACGTTAATAATAAAAAATACGGTACTTTATTAAAAATAGAAAAAAATACAATAGGATTGTAATTGTACCAAGAGGCTCGCTTATTATCACGTGGTTGGTTAAAACGGCAGGGATTTGATGTCGAGCTATGCTCGGAACAAGTCAAATCTCTGCGCGGAGGTTGAGATTTCTTGTGATAATTTTATGAAGCGGGAAAACTGACTGCCAATAGAATTGCCCAAATTTTCATGTTTTAGGAATGCAAACAATAATTTGATGTATTTATGAACGGTTTTTATGATTGTATGTTACAATAAGAATGATATATTTATTCATCTTACCAATGTACTATGTTCTTAAGCCAACGAAACTGTCGATTTCAATGGTATAATTCCTTGCCATTAATTAAGGATCACGTTTAACAAAACGTTTATTCCTACCAATGAAGCTGAAGTTAACATCTCACTTTGTTAACATTTGTAATTAGCAAAAAAAACGTGTTTTTTCCGTTCCATTTATTTGATTGTTTATGTAAATATGTGTGTTATGGTCGAGGGCATCCCACTCCACACCCCACAGAGTTTTCAAGCGACGTATGCATAGTATAACACATTTTATACATTTTACCATCGACAGTTTTTACATTACAGTATACACCATATTTGTGAAACAAATAATTTACAATACATGACTTCTTAAGTCCCCAATCACAACTACTGCAAAAATAGCATTTGTTTCCTTTCTTTACTTTGTCATCAATCATTAAAATCGTTACTTTTATAAGTATATAATGATATAATTAAATAAATGTATAAGTACATTAAAATGCAAGGACATGTATTATTTTGGTGCTTAAATAGTGGGTATGGTTTCGTTCATTTAACAATTACAAATACACGTTTTTATCAATACAAATAATAAGTTTAATGGTCATTTGTATTCCCATGCCCCAGTATAAAAGGCGGCATATTTAGAAACTTCGAATATTCATAAAGTTGAACTTTTCATGTTGTTTAATGATCTTAGCATAAATACACAAGTTTCAAAACAAATGATTGGTATAATATATGGCTGAACAAGACCAGATCTAAATACATTGGACTGGCGTAAAATATATCTCGTATAATCTTGCTGTAATTTCGGACAACGTTAACTATTTTTTTTTTGTTAATGTGCCTGACAATTTATAAATCAATGTACCATTATGTTGTTTTAAGGTTATTTTCAATTACGAAATAATGGTGTGGTATATGATCTATTATTCATGGTTCAGATCATAATTATATTAAGTCTCAAACAAAACATGGGCTATGTAGTCCGAACAATATGGTGTTTAAGAATCCTCGTTAATGGCCAGATAGTGAAAGTCAGGGACCGGTGGTAGTATATTTAGGACAATACAGACATCAACATGAATTTCACATATGATCATCTCTTTAAAGACATTTCTTGTATCTGATCATAGCGTATGCTTTATTGCTGTTTTCTTGTATGGCGTGCGTATTTGACCATATTGGATTTGAATATAGTGTCCTAAAGCTCAACGAATGACACTTGCTCATGAATTAACCCATTTATGCCTAGCGTCTAGAAAAAAGGCCTTGGCAAACAGGGTAGACCCAGATAAGACGCCGCACGATGCGGCGTCTCTTCAGGATCTGCGCTGTTTGCTTCAAGGAATTTCTGTAAGAAATAGTATAAATATTGAAATTAATATACTAGACAGCCCTTATTTTGGAAATAAATTATCCAATTTAGAAAGATGGGAGAGTCCACTAGAGTAACGCTATAGAAACAAAACCGTAACATTGCAGTAAACAAATCGTAATGAAACTGTGAGCATATACACAAATGCCAGGTTAACGTCACAGTTGCCTATTGCAGAATGCAACTATTTACAACGCATTGTTTATAACTTTATCTTAATGTGCTTGTAAAGAAAAGATGATGTATGTTGATGTATTAATAAAACGGATTAAACGTATCACATTTTTTTTTTCTAAAAGAAGACACGAGAAAAATAACAGTTAACTGGTAACTAAGTTTTTAACCCTCAAATTTTTATTTGTATGTTATGATTATTACTACGTACTTTTTGAAATAATATGCATACGTGTTTGTGTTTTATGCACAACGTTGTCCGTATGTATCATCTAAAATAATTTATGATAAATACCTTCATAACTACTTCTTTATTTACATATAACCACTCTGAATCAGCAGACGATTCATTCATAAATCGTCGGATGTATCACTATTGTTACGGAGGAAGTCGATGTGTCACGATTGTGTTTGATATATGTCTGTCATATGACCGGAAAAGTTAAAAGGTAAAATTAGATGTTGTGTATAAACACAGAACATTACAGATCTGCTGTATATTAGAGGTGTGTTGACGAACAGTAAGCTATCGACAATGGCCGCAGAGGTAAGTTTATTATCTTATTCATTGAGCTTATGAACCTCTATACCTGTTTCGTACATGCCGGTACATTTTGATTGTTTTTTCTTAGCTTTTGACAGACCGCCGATTTTTAATTTTTATTCTTATTTAGTTTCCAAACGTTATTGAGCTAAACGTTGGCGGTATGCTGTATACGACAACGTTGTCGACGCTTCGCACATATGAAGACAGCATGTTGGCCGCCATGTTTAGCGGACGTCACGTGATTCACCGAGACAAAGACGGTCGCTTCATGATCGACTGCGACGGCAAAATATTTTGTCATATCCTGGAATTCCTGCGCTTCGGAACGCTGCCACCTAGCGACGTTTCTGAAGCAGTGCACAGACATGCGGAATACTTCGGACTTAATGAGCTTTCGTCAAAGCTGCTCGACTATAAAAACGTGAGGATTGCCTGTGAATTTACTGCCATTAAAGCTCGCAATCCGTTCTTTTTGATGGTTATCAGCAAGATTATCGACTTGTTAAAGCCTGTAATGTACGCACATATCGCGAAAACAATAATTATAATTTTAAACGTCTCCGAAAGGAAAACAACCCTAGTCTATACTCTTAAGGGACTTACCAGAAGCGGTTATGCATTCCTTTACAGATATAATGGGACGGTGGTTAACCAGGAAGAAATAATACCAGATGTAAAATGTCTAAGATTAAAATTATTTACAGATGAATGCAATTTCGAAACTATTAACATCGCTGAACTATTGTTTGTAGTGACACACTTTCTACAGGAACATGGGTACGGGAAACGTGTTGGATATAGCTTACACCCATACCCCAAAAATCAATCCATCTACAGCAGCTCTGCTAAAGATATAGGATACATACAAATATCCAAGGACCATGTTAGTTCTAACATAGTTTTGAATATTTCTTCTCCGTCGAGTATGGAAGCTGAAAGCCTGTAAACTACCTGCTTACTTTTATAGCAAATGCGTGTATAACTTTTGTAATTCACTCATATTCCGATGACACTTTTCCTAAATACCTGCCCGTGTAACTCTGTGAAAGGGCGAGAGACACGTCAATACTTCTAATTACTGGACAGTTAACGTTGTGTGCGTGTGGTGACTGACGGGCGTTCGTTTCGTAGGCCTATACTTGACCTACACATACCAAAGTATTCTGACTTACACGAGTTTGTTTTTTAGTTGTATGGTTTCTTATCATTTGTGTTGCATTATTTACAATGCGCATGCTGTTCTTCATAATATCTTTGCTCTAATGACAATACAAAGTTTGCAAGCATTATCTTGTACAACCAAAATTGTACATACGTTTTCTTTTGTCAAACGGCATATGATTTGATCGCAGCATAAAACTTCCATCTCGTTTTGTTGATAAATTTGTAATCGGCGTTACTTCGTGTTTGTTCTCACAGATTATCATATGATGTTTGGAACTCACTCTTCTTGTCTACTGTATCTGCTTCGATACTCTCGCTGACTGGATACGCATTATGTGCTGATACTCTGCTTTGTCAATCCGCTGCTCGATACTCACTCCGCTTCATATTCCTTCTTCCGCGATACTCACTCGGGTGTGGTATTCTTCTCCGATACTCACTCTGGTTTAATTCTTAATCTGCGTTGATACTCATTCTACTTTGAAACTCACTCTGGATTAATACCCATACTGCTTTGATACTAAGTCAGGTTTAAACTCACTCTGCTTTGGTAATCTCTCTGGATTAATATTCACTCTGATTTGATACTCACTCTGATTTGATACTCACTCTGATTTGATACTCACTCCTTTTTGATTCTCACTCTGCGTTGATATTCACTCTGCGTTGATATTCACTCTGCGTTGATACTCACTCAGCGTTGATATACACTCTGCGTTGATATTCACTCTGCTTTGATACTCACTCTGCGTTGATATTCACTCTGCTTTGATACTCACTCTTCGTTGATATTCACTCTGCTTTGATACTCACTCTGCGTTGATATTCACTCTGCGTTGATATTCACTCTGCGTTGATATTCACTCTGCGTTGATATTCACTCTGCTTTGATACTCACTCTTCGTTGATACTCACTCTGCTTTGATACTCACTCTGCGTTGATATTCACTCTGCTTAGATACTCACTCTGCTTTGATACTCGCTCTGCTTTAATACTCACTCTGCTTTGATACTCACTCTGCTTTGATACTCACTCTGCTTTGATACTCATTCTGCTCTGATACTCACTCTGTTCTGATACTCACTCTGCTTTGATACTCGCTCTGCTTTGATACTCACTATGCTTTGATACCCACTCTGCGTTTATACACACTCTGTTTCGATATTCACTCTGCTTTGATATTCACTCTGCGTTGACATTCACTCTGCTTTGATACTCACTCTGCTTTGATACTCACTCTGCGTTGATGCTCACTCAGCTTTGATACTCACTCTACTTTGATACTCACTCTGCGCTGATATTCACTCTGCTTTGATACTCACTCTGCGTTCATACTCGCTCTGCTTTAATACTCACTCTGCTTTGATACTTACTCTGCTTTTATACTCACTCTGCGTTGAAATTCACTCTGCTTTGATACTCACTCTGCGTTAATATTCACTCTGCTTTGATACCCACTCTGCTTTAATACTCACTCTGCGTTGATATTCACTCTGCGTTGATACCCACTCTGCGTTTATACTCACTCTGCTTTGATACTCACTCTGGTTTGCTACTAACTCTGCTTTGATACTCACTCTGCTTTGATACTCACTCTACTTTGATACTCACTCTGCTTTGGTACTCACTATGCTTTGATACTCACTCTGGTTTGATACTCACTCTGCTTTGATACTCACTCTGCTTTAATACTCACTATGTTTTGATAAAAACTCTGCCTTGTTAGCATTCCGCTTTGATATTCACTATGCTTAAATACTACTTCTGGTTTGATACTAACGCGCTTTTATACTCAATCTGTATTCAGATGAAAAGTTTCAAACTGGATTCCCCCTAAGGCAGCACGCATGAAATACGTGACACTGTGTTCTAAACCTAAAAGATGCAATAATACACTCAAATAACAACATTAAATTGCTGCAAATATGTTGCATTATTCAGCGTATTGTTGGAACGATGTAAAACTGTTTTCACACTTTTCCTGTGCGACCTAGTATCACAGTACTTAATGCACAATCTTATTCTAGTATCAGGAAACTGCTCTCGTTGCAAACGAAACTGGGAGAAAACGATCGTAAACAAAAAATTCACGATTATTCACCACCTCACCAATTAACTCACCAAGAAAACGAATATAAATCTGAATACATCGCCAACTGTTTCACAGGACTTAAGTATCGATATCACAGCATTGGCCTTATTCCTCCGTACAAACAAATATTCTAACACGAGCATACCCCCTTGATAATACTCAGTAACTGAGCACGATAAGACGAGTCCCTAATGTCAGCGCCACATTTAAAACAAAGTTACTTTAAAATACATGTGATAAGTTAAATATTAGGCCGCACGTGTGAATCATGAACGAAAAAATATATATGTCATATATGCACGACGAGCCATCAAGATTGCGGATATTATATGTTTTTTTCTACGTAGTTGTCTAAGGTGGGGTTTGTCATAGATTTCTAATGACATTTATAGGTCACAATACACTAAATGATCGCTTCATGTAGGGCTGTACTCTCTAAAAAAATATCATAGTTGACAGGAAGGCATGTTTTACACTTTTTACCATTATTTGGGTGTTATCTTGCAGAGATAATGGTAGGGCATGAATAGGTGTTCACTACTGAATCCCTGAAATATGATACACGTGAAGACTATAGTAAACCATTGCACTAGAAAAGGTTACATTCCACTAAGAAACGGCCGAAAAAAAAAGTTGCAAAAACAGTCGATTTTGATTTGTGTCAAGTTCTTTCTTGCTTTGTACATGACATATCTTTTTTATTGCATAAATCGATTCCGCTTAGAATGGCCTTTAAGAAAAGGTATGTTATGGGGGTCTCTATGTGCAAAATGTTGCATTTATTTTCGCTCAAAGTTGTCGCTTTTACATTGAATTATATAGGGAAACTATTTAGTGTATTATGACCTATATGCATCGGAAAAACAAACTGCCAACTGCCAAACGCATTGCACAAGTTATCATGTTTTATGGAATGCAAATTTGCAACAACGTTTTAATGTTTTTTATGAACGATTTTAACAATTGTATGTTACAAATAGCATGATTTATTTTTTCGTCTTACCCGACTTCTGTTGTAAAGCAAACGATAGTGTCAATGTTAAGGGGTGTTGCGGCAGTTTATTTATCAGAGGATATATTTATAGCAACACCGATGATGCTATTATCACAACTCAGTATTTTTGTTATCACAATCATCAGAAATTAACGAGTTGGTTCATAATATAATTGTCAGTAGTACGATCCAAGGTGGTGTCGACTTTTTTATTACTTTTTTTTACTTTCCTCAATTCCATTATTGTTTTACACGGGGGCTCTTTAGTCCTGTTGTTAACATTTATCAATAAAGCATTTAATCACAAACTTCAAAACATGCCGAAATCTGTGAACAAGTACATGTAAGTTATTAATGATTAAGGTCGAGTTTGATACTGTATGGTATTATGTTTGTGATTAAATATGGTCTTTTATTAATGTCTTTTAGTTAGCTGTTGCGATCCCAGTTAAGATTGTAAACAATTTCTAATGTTTTTGCATATTTCTAACAATCTATGTACCGTTACTTGGGTTTTGCCTTATTGCTGAATTTTATGAAATTTGACGTTGACGGTAGGACTAGTAAAAACAAAACAAATTATTCATATTTATAAGGAATAATGTCCATTTATTTTTTAATACAAAACGGGTAAGGTTGTTCGCTTCCTCGTATCAAGGGACGCTAACAGGTTGCTAACGCCGAGGTTCTTCGAATTTGCACACGTGACATTTTCTGGAATGCTACTTCCTTTTCCGTCGAGACGAAATTCAGTTCAGACAAACTTTAAAGCTTTTGTATAAAATCGCATTTAATCTCAGTCAGCATGAGAGGTAGAGGCGCGCGATGAAAGGCGGGGACGCAGAAGGGGCCGAGGTCGGTAAGCCCAGATGAAGGGGATAAAGGTAAACAAATAATCGATTTTGAGCAATTGCTTAGAGAGGCCGAGAACGGTGGTTCAAGCGGTTCAAATGGTTCAAGCACTGGTATCGTTCCTCGTGAACCCCTTCCTGTTAGTGTACCCACTTTTAGTTTGCAGCAACCGAGCCAGTCAACAATGTCCGCCGCGTCGAACATCACAACAGCGAGTGCGGCCATGCCAAACATCCGGATAGTTTCGGATGACGTAGCGGCCCACATTCCCGATCAGTTAAAACAACAAATCGGGCGTGGTGAATTTGTCAATTTCGCGTTATTGTTAAAAGGGTCCGTAGAGCTCAAAAGTCATCTGTCAGGGGCAACATTTTCAGTTTCAGCGGGCGGCCGCCTGGTGGCGAAACAAACATAATGCAAAGACACGATTGGTTCGATCGAGAAATGGTCAGACGCATTCATTATCTTCATATCTGTGTATTTATCGTTTGATCATAACAAATCAAAAACACAAGAATTGCTGAAATATTTTTGGACCATAAGAGAGGCCGCGTAACGCCAGGGTGGATCGGCTTGGCGCACCTATGACGAGCAGTTCAGGCTCCGTCAGAGCATCTCACCCTCACCTTGGTTTGAGATAAATAATGACCTTTGGTGGCGCTGTATGCTCGTACAAACCGGAAACGCGCGCACATCGGGAACGTTTCTACGCCCCTCACGCGACCAGTACACGTGTTATTATTTAAATCAGGGAACTTGCCGCCTGGTGAACTGCCGTTTTCCTCACAATTGCTCGCGTTGTCGGGGTAACCATCCAGCAATAAACTGTCAGAGCGTAGCGGAAGCCTCGGGAGTCGTCCAGCGCGCAAACACACCGAGGTTTGATTCTCCATTTCTGGTCAGAAATAACCCAAATTCACACAGGTTCGGACAGCGTCAATTCGGACAAAACCGAGGCAATTTTAGTCGATACACGCAGTAACTGTCAAAACAAAAACATTATAGACATCGCTCCGTCGCCGGTTAAATTATACGCTTTACAAACATTTTTACGAGGGTATGATAATGCGGATGCAAGGTTGCTTTTTTTATGGCTTCAAATACGGTTTTTCACTTCAATATCACGGACCGCGACAAACACGCGTCGCAAAAAATTTAAAATCGGCTTACGAACACCCAGAGGTAATTTCTGAAAAACATTTCGAAAGAACTGTTGGAGGGGCGAGTTGCAGGCCCTTTCTCTTCACAACCGTTCAACGAATTCATAGTATCGCCAATAGGTCTAGTTCCAAAAAAGGACCCCGGGGAGTATCGCAAGATACATCACATGTCTTACCCAGAAGGGGAATCCGTCTTTGCAGCAAAAAAGTATGGAAGCGTCGACGTACATAAAATAACGATTATTTGGTATAAAGATGTTTTTAACCAGGTTTTCCGAAGGAAAAAACTGGTTATTAGATTAGCGAATGCGGGCGGGTTGGCGGGCGGGCGGAACAAGCTTGTCCGGGCCATAACTATGTCGTTCATTGTCAGATTTTAAAATCATTTAGCACATTTGTTCACCATCATTGGACGGTGTGTCGCGCGAAAGAATTACATCAATATCTCCAAGGTCAAGGTCACACTTTGAGTTCAAAGGTCAAAAATGGCCATAAATGAGCTTGTCCGGGCAATAACTATGTAATTGATCGTCAGATTTTAAAATCATTTGGGACATTTGTTCACCATCATTGGACGGTGTGTCGGGCGAAATAATTAGGTCGATATCTCCAAGGTCAAGGTCACACTTTGAGTTCAAAGGTCAAAAATGGCCATAAATGAGCTTGTCCGGGCCATAACTATGTCATTGATTGTCAGATTTTAAAATTTGGCATATATTTTCACTATCATTGTACGGTGTGTCGCGCGAAAGAACTACGTAGATATTTTCAAGGTCAATGTCGCCACGACTAAAAATAGATTGATTTTGAAACAAGCCCTTTATCAGACTTTTTTTATATATTGAAAACCTGGTTTTGTGACAATTTAGTCCCTTGTTATTTTTTTAGCTTTATTTATTCATTCTGTGTTTATTTATCCTTTAAAGGTAGATGGCATTCCTGGTCCGTGTGTGTTTTCATTGCTCTTCGAGTCATGGATTTCTAAATCAAAGGAAATACAAGTGAGTTTTTAAAAAACAGTTTTGGTGATTAGGGGGCACTTAAGAACATAATGTCATATGAGAATTTGGTTATTATCACAAATGTCTTCAATATTGAGCAAACAATATTGCTGCAACTGAAAGAATTTCATTGACAATTGAAACACATGTAAATATGTGGATATGTGTACCAACTGCTTTTAGATGAATCTGTTATAACACAAAAACATATTTTACATTTCAGATGGAGATTCCCAATTGCGCTATTTGTGACCTGCCTTTGGATGGAGCATCAACTTACTGTAAAACTTGGATAAAAACGAGCTACAAGTGTAAACCAAGCCAGGCCCTGTTTAAGAAGAAAAGAATGTAACGTTTATGTTAGTGAAGGGTGTGTAGTACATACGGAGTGCCGTAGACAATACATTCATACACGAAATGTAAAACAACAAGATCCAACTAATAATAAGACTTCTGCATCAACAAGGTCCTCCTATTTATTTGATTTTTAGAACAAATGTCTGTTTTGTGGGAAAGATGCCAAAATCACAAACAAAAAAGAAGCATTGATGTTTATGCTGTTCGCACTATTGACTTTCAAAATAAAATAAAGGAAAAATGTGCTGAAAGAGATGATGAGTGGTCACAGGAAATACTCCACAGAATTGCATCAGTGATTGACCTACCTGTAGCAGATGCATTGTATCATCAAAACTGTAATGTAAATTTTAGAACTAACCGCGCTATTCCTAAACGTTTTGCAGATTGTGACGCAAGTCCAAGTAAAAAGTTTGTAGGTAGACCAGACTGTGTAGATACGGATTAGGGTTTTAAAACAGTTGTTTTCTTTATAGAGGAAAATGTTGGATGTGTATTTTCCCTTGGTGATCTTGTTAGCGTTATGGAAGAGCAATGTGGAGAAAGAACCTATTCAAGTAAACATTTAAAGAAGAAATAAATTGACCATTTTGGGGAAAGGCTATCAATAAATACTATAACTGGAAAAGATGACACTTTTAACGCTTAAACAAACTGCAGCTGAAATGTTATATGAAACAGCAAAATCAGGATCCCAAGTTTCAGAGCAGGCGAAATGACAAAAGGTGCTTATGGCTGCAGCTAAAATTATCAAAGATGACATTGATCTTGTACAACCAAACAAGAAATTTTATCCAACATTTTCAGCTATAGCTTCTTCTGAAGAAAACACGAATTTTGTTTCGGCAAGTCTCCGCCTTTTCCTGAGTACAATGTTATGTGGAAAAGAAGTAAAGATGAAGTTATCGTCAATAGGACAAGCTGTAATGCAGGTATGTAGACCACGGACTATTATTGTTCCTTTACAATTAGGATTAGCAGTTCAACTGCACCATCATTTCTTTTCACGGTACTTGGTCGACCTATTGTATAATCTTGGAGTTTGTGCATCATATTCTGAAGTAAAAAAATTTGAATCCTCTGCGGCAGCCTCTATTACTACGAGCATACCAACGTACTTTCCTGGGAAATTCCTCCAATTTGTTGCAGATAATGTGGACCATAACACAGCAACATATGATGGCAGTGGTACTTTTCACGGGATGGGTATCATAGCCTGCACCACGCCAGGCTCAAAGCTGTGTATGTCGATTCCAAGATCAGATATAACTTTAGAAGAATTAAAGAGGCTGGGAAAAATTGACATAAAATAGTTCCTGAAAATAATGAACTTGAAAAAAATGCAAATTCAGGACTTAGAAACTCTCGAATTAAAAAGTGCCAGTCATGATCATCATGGACAATTTGATGCATTTTTAAAAGTTATTTGGACATGAAACCATCAAGACGTACTTGGTCTGGTTTTATGCACTTGTTTGACCGACCTGGAAATTGCACATACCCCAGGAAAGCAAGTATCACTTTCCTGCCTATGATTGACATGGGTGCAAATGATGTATCATCCATACATTCTACTTTACATTTCGTCACAGATCAAGCTCATAGGTTGTTCATTAATCGACACATAACGATAATGCGTAAATGAATAAGAATTTTATACATGAATTAAAATACTTGTAGAATAAGAACCTGTTTCAGCCTTACTCTGTATTTGCGTTGAAAAGGACTAAAGTATACCGATTAATTGCCCGTTCAGTCTGTATCAACATATCGAGTATCGGTTTCTAATAATCAATATGCCTGTGAAGCATACACCGATTGACGTACAATGATTTTGCTTTAGTAGTTTTTACATTTATTAATGGATTGTAATTTTAACAGTACTTTGTTAAATAAGGAGTGTTTACGAACAAGACTAATTCATTTTGATCATCAGCAAGCGACAATGGCCACAGAGGTTTGTGTTGTTTCTCTTTCGTTTGTATGTATTGAATATATTAGATTTGTGTACATGATTTAAACATATTCGTGGAATAAGACTCTTTTTTTTTCAAAGTTTGCGCGGGCTTGTCTTATAAACGTTTATCCGTCTATCAACACGTGTCGTCTGTCTTTTTGTTTTGATGTAATTTTGTTGTCTTTAGTTTCCAGATGTTATTGAGCTAAACGTTGGTGGTAAGCTGTATACGACAATGTTATCAACGCTTTGCAAATATGAAGACAGCATGTTGGCCGCCATGTTTAGCGGACGTCACGTGATTCACCGAGATAAAGATTGTCGCTACATGATCGACTGCGACGGAAGTTCATTTGGTCATATACTGGAGTTCCTGCGCTTCGGAACGCTGCCACCTAGCGACGTCTCTGAAGCAGTGCACAGATATGCGGAATACTTTGGACTAAAAGAGTTGTCGTCTAAACTGCTCGACTATAAACAAGTGAGGATTGCTTTTGAAGTAAATGCCATTAATGTTCGCAATCCGTTATTTTTGACTGTTATCAACAAGGTTATTGACTTGCTCAAGCCTGTAAAGTATGGGCATATCGCGAATACAATAATTGTGATTGTACACGTCTCTGAAAGGCATACAACCATAAGTCGGACAACCTAAGCTGGTATACGTCAAAACGGTTTTCGTTACGAGGTGTTGGTTGACAAGGAAGACCAGACACAATGTCTTCGATTAAATTTGTTTACAGATGAATTCAATTTCGGTACTACTGACATTGCTGAACTATTGTTTGTAGTGACCCACTATCTACAGGAACATGGATACGGAAAACGTATTGGATATAGCTGCCTCCCACTTTGGTCCTTACCTTTTCAATCCTTCAACATTTCTTCAGATATTGGATACATACAAATATACAAAGACTATGTTGATTCTAAAATAGATTTGAATCTTGTGGAAAATACACAAAATAGTTGTTGGCAAATGCATTTTAACTAATGCGATCTTATCAGAAACGGTTGAAAAAACTTTTGCAAAGTGCCTAAAACATTGTGATAAGTAATGGATACGTCCGTACTTAAAATAATTCGACAGTTAGCGTTGGGATTATAAAAGGTTATTTTATTTTTTAGGCTTACAGCCGACCTACACGGTCTGAAGTGTTTTGCCTTACGCAAGATATTCTATTTTCATGGTTTATTTTTAATTTATTTTTAGTTGCATGGTTTCTAATATACATGCTGCTATTTTTCACATCTATGTTCTATGGACATAATACGGTAACCAAGCAAAATCTTTAACAGCCAAAAGTGCACATATATGTTCTTATGTCAGAACAGCAAAGGATCGCCAAATATAACATCTATCTCGCTTTGTTGATGCATCTGTGATCGACGTTACTTCTGTATTGTTCTCCCAGATAATCATCTGTAATTTAGAACTCTATCTGGTTTGAAAGTCGCTTTGATTTCGATATATTTTAATACATAATCTTATTTGGCACTCACTCAGCTTGATACTCGCTCTTCTGTGATTGTAACTCTGGTTTGACACTCACTTTGAATTGGCAATCGATCTGATTTGATACTCACTCTACCATGATAAGCATCCTTTTTTTGGTACTCACTCGGCTTGATTCTAACTCTGGTTTGACACTCACTTTGAATTGACAGTCAATCTGATTTGATACTCACTCTACCACGATACGCACTCTTCTTTTGTACTCACTCGGCTTGATTGTAACTCTGGTTTGATACATTCTCTGCCTTCGTATTCACGCAACATTGATGGCCATGCTGCTTTGATACCCACGCTGCTATGATACTCACTCTGCTTTGATACTCACTCTGCTTTGATGCTCATTCTGCTTTGATACTCACTCTGCTTTGATACTCACTCTGCTTTGATACCCCGCTGCTATGATACTCACTCTGCATTGATAATCGCTCTGCTTGTATAATCACTCTTCTTTGACAATACCCACGCTGCTTTGATCATTGAGCTTTGCTACGCACTCTACTTTGATACGCGTTATGCATTAATAGGCACTCTGCTTGAATACTCACTCGCGAGTTGTAGTCGTACGTAACATACGGACGAATATAGCTTTGGAGCGGTGTCTATATACCGAGAATCACAATTAAGAAATAATTGAACACGAAAGACCTAAGATCAGATAGGTAGCAGTTAGTATACCTTCTTATTATACCCAATTAATTATTCAATGGATACATGTTCCCTTATGATGCCAGATGTCCAGTACATGCACCTCGGCCTATATAATACTTACTCCCAGACATGATAGGACACTAGTGTTAGGAGGTAGGATAGGTTTTTGTATGTTATTTTATAAGTCTTTTGAAATTAGTAATTATTATAACTTGAGATTGTAAATTAATAGACCTCTACACTAAATAAAATTAGTATTGTGAATTGACTGAGATGTGTTTTATAATACTTATAAAGTTAAGGCATAGAACTCCGTCACACTGCTTCGATAATCGAATTGTGTTTCGTATGTAATATAAATATCGTGTAATTGTTTAAGAAAGATACTTACAATGTACTTTATTATTAACACTCACTCATAACTTTATCAAAAACTGACTCGTAATATTCAAAAAGCACTGAATTGTTATTTTAATCATCTTTCATCAATGTTTGAGAGAAATGAATCATGTAATATCTCGGTGTATTTCATTATTGAATGCTGTTCGAAATGTTACCACTGACTAAAGTATCAATATCACAGCATTGTCCATTGTCCTCCTTACAAACAAATATTCTTACACTAGCATTCCCTTTGAGAATATTCAGTATCTAAGCAAGATAAGACGAGTCCGTAATGTAAGGGGCGCACAGTTGGGAATAAATAACGTTAGAATGCACGTGATTTAGTAGTAATTAGACAACATGTGTCTGCCATGAATTAATGCGATTTTCTTGTATGGACAACAATCAAGATTGCTGATATTATGTTTTCGGCGTAGCTGTCTGAGATGGGATCTGACATAGATTCTTGTGATAATTACATGAAGCGGATAAACTGATTGCTTATAGCATGACTTGATGACTTGATGAGATGACTTGATTTTCATAGTCTTTCATAATCCAGTACACCTTTAAACAGAGAACTTGCAACGTATAACCATGTACAAGTAGTTGTCACTCAAACATGTAAAAAAGTACACGATTAAAAATGTATATGTTTAGACTAATTATGCACTGCACAATAATCATTTGCCAAATCTTCATTCTTGGAGCACCATTATTATGTATAATGCTGAAATGGACAATCACTAGAATTAATGAATAAATAAAATATAATATGTAATAAATAATAATCCTAATAATATATTATAGTCAGATTCATTATTAGCAATTATAATTATTTAAATGTTAATTTATGAAAAACTTTTAGAATTGAAAACTTTCGTGGTATGTACACATAAATACAACGAGTTTATAAAACAACTAAGTCAGTAATACAAACGGAAATGAAAGTAGGAATGGCATAAAAAGTCCATTCGATTAACTTCATCAAACTGAACAAACAGTGTTTTACATCGGAAAATGTGATGAAGCCAGTTTCACTTTCGTTTTCAAAAGAGGTCAATGTTTTGATGAAATAATATTCGAAAAGTGTACTTTATGTATAAAATATCAAAGTGCACAGCGTTGAAAGTGCTCTTTTCATCAAAATTTTGAGAGGAAGTTTTGCGCTAATTCAACGCGCCGCCGTACACAGCCTTTAAACAATAAACGAATTACTCTTTATGCGTATCCATGTAAGATTGCGTTCAATAAACAAGATATCTAGTTTAAATAGGATTTTGTAGATAAACGATATATAACGGTTGTACTAATCATAAATCGGTCATATGACCGGAGCCGCTGGTAGCGAGGATTAGATGTTCTGCATAAACAAAGCACATGGTATATCTGCTGTGTACGAGAGTTGCCCAATTTCATGATGAACAAAACAAAATCATTAATAATTTATAAGATCAATGGTAATTGTAAATCATCCTGCAACGCTTTGGTCACGATTTCAAAGCCTTGTATATGGTAGTTTGTTCCAATTTGCGCCATTCGTCCTTCAGAGCTCTTTTGAGACCAGAAAGTAAGTTGACTTGTCGTTTCTGTAAGCGTCGTTTTAGTATCCTGCATATACCAAAATCGATTGGGGCTGCATCTGGAGACGTTGGCAAATATTCTTCGGGTGTAATGAACTTAATGTTTTGGTCTTTTAGAAAGTTCACTGTGTGTTCGGAAGTGTGGCTAGATGCAGTGTCCTGATGTAACGTCATGACGTGTTGTTTACCCTCCGGAAACATCTTTTCGTCTACTGGTTTCAGAACTTTATTGATATAGTAATCTGAGTTTACCTTGGCTCCTTTTGGGAATCATTCTGATCTCTGATTTACCTCTGGACGATACAGCAGCCCACGCCATGAAGCCACGGGCACACGCATCACATTTAACAAACTTCATTTTATCGCCAACGCTTTCTCCCATTCTGACATAACATACTCTTCTTCTTCCATAAATTCCACCAAGATAAAACATCGCCTCGTCAGATGGTACAAAATCTTGCCACATTTAAGCTTAAGATATAGCTTCCAAAACCTGGCCCTGCGCTTTTGAATCTGTGCCATGTTGAGCTGATGAATCTTGAACTTCTTCTGTAGTTTTGCTTTAAAAAGATTCCTGAAGATGTAGTATACTGATCCCTTGGACATTCATGTGTCCAATGCTATTTTAGCTAATCTATTTTTAGAAAAAAGAGCTATTGTCATCACCTGGGCGTCGGCGTCCGGTTAGTTTTGTGTATAGATCCACTTTTCTCATAAAGTATCAAAGCTATTGCATTGAAACATGGTACACTTACTTACTATCATGAGGGGACTGGGCAGGTAAAGTAAGATAACTCTGGCTGACATTTTGACAGAATTATATGCCCTTTGTATACTTAGAAAATTGAAAATTTGGTTTAGTTTTGTGTTTAGGTCCACTTTATTCCTAAAGTATCAATGAAAGTTATTACTTTCATACTTGCAACACTTGCTTACTATCATAAGGGGACTGTGCAGGCAAAGTTATGTAACTCTGACTGTCATTTTGACAGAATTTTTGCCCTTTTCTGACTTAGGCCAGCATTTTTATTTTATTTGTTTTACGGGAAATTTAAAAAAAAATTGAGTTCGGGGGATAAATAAAAATAAAAATAAAATCATGAAAAGTGAGCAGTCTACCCAAAAAATAAAAATAAAACTGTCTAAACTGATTATTTATTTTATTTTTGAAAATTTAAAATTAAACCAGTTTAACCTTATGTATACTTGCATAAACCTTTAAGGGTTTTATATATCTTATTACACTGTTGTAGAAGCTTTTTATAATAATAGTCAACATATTTATATATATATTTATATGTAAAAGCACCTTTCTTATGTATTATACTATATTGCTTCAATAGAGACCATTAACCACGCCAGGTGTGTATTGTATAATAGTGATCGTTAAACTTTTGTTGAGTGTTAATCATATGTATGTTTATAACAAATATAGCATGCATTTGACTTAAATAAAAAAGAATTGAAAACTTTTTTAATTGTTTAATAGCTTTAAATAACAACCAACTTTGTAACTTTCATCCATGGAAGGAATATGCACACTAAAAATACTATTTAATATACAACAGACTTGCTTTATATCATGATAATTTGTATCAATCATGAGAAAAAATGAGCCACATAACAGGAAATTGGACCTTAGGGCGATTGCGACCAGTTTGGCTCCAAAAGAGCAGTCTGATCAGGATCCAAACTGTTCAACATAATTGTCATTCAGTCAGTACTTCTAAAGATGTTAAGCGAACACTTTGGATCCTGATCAGACTGCGCTTGAATTGATCTTGATCCAAACTTTGTGTAGTGAAAGTTCTAGTACATAAAATGTGAATATTTTATTTAAGAAACCGTGAGTTATAGACTTATAAAAATATGTGCTGCATTTCATTTTATATTCAAAGAGAGTTATTGTGTTGATATATGTAAAGTGAACACAAGATGCATGACTACAATATTTGGTGTGTAACATCGTTATGAGGTTCTCTTTGAATTTGTTCAAATCATGCAGAAAATTTGCCCTCCCTAGGGGTTACTGTTTTGCTTATACATATAAATAATATACTGTGAAACCATTTATTTTCGACAGCAGAAAATTTCGTCATTTTTATAAAAATGACGATTTCGTCAGCACTTAAATTCGCCGATTTCTGATTTTAAATTTAAAAAAAAAATGCGTCAGTCAATATCCGATTTCTGTGTAATACATATTCGCGATCAATCGCAGTTGCGAAAAATCGTACGAATGCGGGAACACACTTGAGAATCACAGCAGGAGGTGGGGCCTGTTTGTCACATGCCAATTAACTAGTCTTTTGTTATCAAGGGACAGTAATGGACCCTCTTAATGTATGCCATTCACACGTTCATTGTTATGATTAGCGGACAAGTGGGATCGAATAACCGTTAACGAGTGTTTGTAACAACGAAGCCAATTGCCCATTAGGCTTTTTCTATTATTATAATTGCCATACTGATAACAATCGTAATTCTAGTTGGTATGATTTTTATTAAAATGCTGTCAATACCGTTTTAAAACTGTTTGTGTTATACGAAAGAGGTTCCAGTTTGTTAAGTGTTTTTTTTTTCAAATAAAAAGCTTTTTTATTCTGATATCAACATTAAAATTATAAACTCTATGTGTGTGTTTGTTCTTAAAAAGTAAACTACCGGTATATAAATCAATAATGTCAATAATTAAAAAATAAATAAATTGATTCATTTAAAATAGTAATAAGTGTGGTTAAACGCAAACAAACAAACAGCAATTAAAATATTCTTTATTAATTTGTGATAAATACGCATGTTGATCACACATCGTCATCTTTTCATTTGGTTTATTGTCTTTCATCGGCATTCGCTGCGTGATGGCTAATATGCAACACCCCTGAAAAACACAATGCACCTAATGGGTAATAAAGTTATAAACAATTAGCGCTAATTCATTACCATTCTACATAAACGAAGTCAACGCATTCGATACCGCTGTACTGCACACGCGTTTTAAAGAAGTGTAACGTGTCAGTTAAGTACCTTGTGTAATCTACATCCCTTTGTGTCAAAACCGGATTAATCTTGATAACGAAACAGCAGTGAATGTGTGCATGGATTATGTTGGAATTTAATGCCTCATGTCTACGGCAAAGTTTTAAAATATTGTTCAACTCAGTGTTTGTTTTTGTTCAATCATAGAAGATGATTGTTCGTTAGGATCTTAAATTCGCCGATCGGTCGACTGACGAAACTTATGAAAATTAATGTCTGACGATTAATTATGGTTTCACAGTAATCATTCTCTGAAACCACAAGGCCCTTTGGTTTGTTGCGTTGGATGCCAACCATATAGTGGTTCTTTGCTAAGTTTCCTCAAAGCATGTCCCCGTGGTCAAAACTGTTTGCGCTTCAGGGGTCAACTGATTTATATAGATTAATGTCTTCGATAATCCCTAACAACACAGACACCGCAAGGGTCAGGGGTTCAATATTTGGTGTGTAACATGTAAGTGTTTTCTTCTTCTAGGTGTGATCAAATCATACATTAAAAATAACCCGTCCTTGTTTCGCATGCGTAATATTTACTTATATTATAAAGAGTTAAACAATATTATTCTCTCAAAACGCATGGGTTAGGTTATAACTATTTTGTATGTGACATTGTATGGCGGTAATCTTCGTAGGTTTTGTATCTAGTCCATTGGCTTCACATTAGCCCAAACAAAATATTGAGGTAAAAGACACAATATACCTAGACACCTAGATTTATTTCATTGACCATTTTCTTAAGTGAAAGCCGTATAAAGAATTAAATAGCACATGTACCAAGGATTTAAATTGTTCTAGTAGATTTACTCTGCTGACTGTATATAACTTACTCGCAAGATTAATTATATATACAACACAACTTTTGAACTATGTAATTGTATATTTTAAAATAGTATTTTATTTTAAAATTTTCGTAAAAGACTCACAGTATTGTCAAAATAAAATGGTGTAAACTTTTGCACATATTATTTTGTTCCTCTCTTATTCACAGTTTAAGTTCAAATGAAAATTTCTATGGAATGTGTTGTCTGTATTATTTTAAGGAGAAACAGCAATAACATGTTTTGGATATATAATAAACAGAGAGAGCTATATAACTGTGAAGAAAATAATTACCCTTGGAACAAATACATAGAGCCGATTGAGCACCAGGGCCCTTGCTACACTTTGGGGGATTGGGCCGGGGCCCTTAGAGGGGGGAATTTCACGTCGTTTTCGGCGAAAAGGGGAATTTTACAAGATCTTTTCACCAATCATTCAACTCTTAATATTGCTCTATTTTAATGTAATTTACATAAATATACATTTACTCAAAGGTTTATAGCAAGATACCAGCTGGCAACATATGTATAAAAGTAAAAAAAAATAAAAATACATGTTTTGAAGGGGGGCAATTTAAGGTGAAATAGGGGAAAAAAGTATACTTTTTTAAGGTGGGAATGGGACCGAATTTCGGCCCCATAAACGGCCAAACGAGGGCACTGAGCACATTTATCAACAGAACCTGAGGTGTGATAAATTTATTTGCATTTCTTGCAGTACAAATCTTGCAGTATGAAAACATTATTTACAGTTGATAGAACATCATATTTCGGCTAAATTATAACACATTTTTGAAAAATAAAGTCAAGAAAAATAAATAAAACTTTCTTGTGACTTTGACGGACATACGAACATCGGGACCAAATGTTATTTTCTTCTGCATCATCTGACAAAACTCATTATTATTTTGAATTTCGTTTCACATAATATGGGCATGATGTCAACAATGGTGTTCTGAAGATTATCTTTTCTAATTGAAACTGTTTCTGCTCCATTTTTAATTAATTTGATTTTAGAATATTCTACATTTGTCTCGTTGATGTTATTGTCCGTCATTTCGGAAATGCAATATGAAAATCATTTGTTAAATACTCACCGATTGGCTAATAGCTTGTGGTAATGGCTGCAATAGCCAATGAAAATCGCTGACGCTTTACAAGTCGAATTGGCACAACGAAACAACCCGTATTATAAACAAATTTTGAACAACACTTTCGGCAATCTGCGCATTTTTTTCTAGTATTGGATAAAATACTAGGTCGGCGGGTGAAATGTAAATAAAAAAACGAAAGTGACTTTTATTTTTATTTGTATTTGTCGAAAAATAGGGTCGGTCGCTCCCGTAAAACAGATAATTAAAAAAATGCTGGCCTTAGTAACTTTGAATATTTGGTTAAATTTTGTGTTAAGATCCACTTTTTTTCTAAAGTATCAAAGCTATTGCTTTCAAAATGCAAATACTTGCTTACTATCATGAGGGTACTTTACCTGGCTAGTTGAATTTGACATTGACCCTTAAATGACCTCGACTCTCAAGGTCAAATTATTAATTTTGTCTACAATTGCCAGAACTTCTTTATTAATGATCAAATTTGATTCATTCTTTGACATAACAACACTTAGACGACTCCAAATTGATTTGTTGGTGTACGGATTAAAAAAAAAAGTTGAAGAGGCGAGCGTATTTTTTTTTTTTTTGGAAAACAGGAAAATTCTCGAGCGAGCGAAGAGCGAAGAATAAAAAAAACACATTTCGATAGAAAAATATTGCATTATCAAAGGATACATGTTTAAACAGCTATAGTTTACATTCAAATCAATTCTTAAACAAAGAATATATATCGACCTCATCTTTATAGGAGTAAGTTGAATATGACCTTTGACCACGAAATATACATGTAACCATATCATTGAAGTGAGGTACACATGTCTACCAACTACTGCTTATATTTGTTTGAAGTTTTAAACAGTGAAAGCTGTGAAAAATTATACCATGTTGCAAGCTGTGAAAAGGTTTTCCATGTTGCAATAGCACTTGAAGATGGACAATCATCAAAATGATAATGACAGACAGTCCGACAAAGGCCATGCATATAATCCATTGTCGCCACCTTATTTTAAAAGGGACAAATCGGCAGTATTGTATTTTTCTGAAATAAATGTATACATTACAAAGAACTTATTTGATGTTTCTGAAATACACGGACCTAGCTGTTAAACATGTTCCGTCAACCATGTATTTTAAAAATTATAAAACATTGTCCCTGTGAATCTTTTAGAAACAGCATTTAATGATTTTATGTTTATTTTTTGTTCACTTAAAATTGTGTTATAGGAAAAATTTGCCTACATATAGGGAAGTACCGTCCATTTGTCCATTTAATGAAGAAAACGTATAAAAAATAAATCTTACGTCATGTTTCCCGATGTTGTTTGAAATTGAACATGCTTCAACAGTATCTGCTGATAGTTGCAAATTCGAAAGTAAACAAACACATTCAAATAAGTCACAGAACGTAGAGGATGTGTTTATATTTGTAAGGGTTGGCTGCAGCAACTATTCACCGCAATTTGTTAAAACGGTCACGGCAGCAAAACATGTACTGCTCGCACAGGAAGCCATTTTTTCCTGGTCGTCTCGATCGAATTTTTTAGCGTCTGCAGTTTTCGATAAAAAAAGGTTACGAAACACGATATTTGGCATTCGTATTCAGCGTCAAAATCGTTTCTGCTAGATCGAGTTTTTTTACAAATTAAAAAAAACATGCTCTATGGTTACAGAAGGACACAAAAATTAGTTCGAGCGGCAAATCCGACGACCAACAAATCAATTTGGTGTGGCCGTACCTGATTTTCTACAATAGACTCCACCAAACCATCCCCCACGCCTTAACCGAGAATCCCCCGCCCCTCGAAATTTTTTTTTATATATTTTTGTCATTGTTTTACTTATTTTTGAAATCTTATAAATGACCACACCCCACACTATCCCCCTCTCACCCCCGACCTCCCAAATAAAAAATTAAATAATTTTGAAACATGGTTAAAAAACACAAATATATATTTTTATTATTCTCATTTTTGAAAGACTGTCCAACCATCCCACTCAAGAATCCCCCCTGATTGTTTTTCATTTTTGGAAGATAATGTAATAAATGACCACATCCCCACACTATACACCCATTTCCACCAACCCTCCCCCTTTTTGATTGAAGTATTAAGAGAAGTCCCATCACCTTAAAAAAGAAAAATAGATGAGCGGTCTACACCCGCTAGGCGGTGCTCTTGTTCTCTGGGTCGTCGGATTGAGTTTAGAGATCGTGCGACGAATATTGCATACGTCAGGTGTGACCTTATATGGACGTTTATTTGAAGTAGAATTTGTAGCACCACCAGGCGTTGCACTGCACTGTAAAGTAGCGTCATGTCGAATATTCCGTATACTTCCCAAAGAAATAGCATGGCCCATCATTTTCAGTTCATATTGAATGCTTCCGTAACTGCATTTGCATCTCAAAAGGCCTAAAACAATACCCTTCACAGTTACACTAATTTTTCTTCTGAGGCATGTTGAATATTGACAAATTGCATGTACATTGAAGTATAGTATATTACACAACTGCTAAAACAACAATTGTTCGAGAAAATCGTGCATGTACTTGAAAAAACAAACACGGATTCCTTCTGTTCATTTTAAATTGGGCAACTCTCGTATTAGGTGTGTGTTGACGAACAGTCAGCGACAATGGCCGAACAGGTAAGTTTGTTATCGTGTTCATTTACTTAATATACCTCTTTACCTTAAATGACTATCCCGGTACATTTTGCGTGGGTTAGTTTTTATGAGTTTTCGACTCTCTGTCGATTGTAATATCTAATGTTGTATTTAGTTTCCAGCCATTATTGAGCTGAACGTTGGCGGTAAGCTGTATACGACAACAATCTTTTTTTTGAAAAGCGGAAGTAGAAATATATAATTTCTACACAATCTGGCAAGTTATTAAACGATCTTATCAACTTATATCAACTTTTATAACATATGGAATACTTGCCAATCTAAAACAAACGTTTTAGACCCCAAACTGACAAATTTAGGAAAATTTCTGACGGATCAGGATCACCAGGCGCTTTAGTAAAAATTGAATACGCCTAAAAGACATTGACGTATGTAAACAACATGGTCGCTTACATCATCAAAACAATATTATTTGCAGTCATTATACTTTATACAAACTTTTTGCATGTAAGCACCATCTAACCAGAAGATGTTGATCACCATCACTATAAAAAACTTCAGCACACAATCGCTGATCATGTTTTACCGACAAACCCTTTATCTGTGTGCATCGGTGATAGTTTTAGCGTGGACACCAGGTATGTTTTATACTACCATGCAAAATACACACGTCGAACCAAAATATACCCTACAAGAACCACGAACAGACTTTTTCAGTGCCTTCTCCTGATATGTGAAGATGTAGAAATGAACCCTGGCCTCATTATATTCCCGTGTTTAATATGTGGAAAACCTGTGGCCAAAAACCAAAAAGCTCTTCAATGTGACACATGTGACGTATGGTCACACATTAGATCTCAGTGCCCATATATCACACCGGAAGAATACATCAAACTAGGACAGTCCGATTACCCAAAGTATTGCCCGGAAAGTCTTTCTTCCAAAACTGTCCAAGAAGAAACCAGCAATACAATACAAATAGTCCTATCAAACTCAGAACACATTAATTTATCTAATAATACTATCGTATTAAATAATGACTTCAACACAGAAGCAGTTCCTACATGTGAACATTACAAAAACATAAATGACAGTTATATTCCTGAACCTGACCCAGAAGAAGACTGGATGATAGAACCTGAAACACCATTTACAGAAGACCAGTTAGGAAACACTACTGAAAGTTCATTTAACACGGAATCATCAGAAAAAGAAAAATATGATATCTTCGGTGAATTAAGGAAATTAAGAAATGAAAACAAACACAGACCAATTTTTAGCCACTTAAACATAAATAGTGTTAGATACACATTTGATGACTTAAAACTAATTTTAGATGATAATCTTACAGATTTATTAATAGTGTCTGAAACAAAAATAGATGAGAGTTTTTATAATAATCTTTTCTCAGTAGACGGCTACAAAATGGAACGTAATGATAGAAATGCCCGCGGAGGAGGGCTTATGACTTTTGTCAGATCTGACTTGCCATTTAAACGGCGGAAAGATTTAGAAAGCACTGACCTTGAGTGCATGTGCTTTGAACTATCAATGAACAAAAGAAAGTGGGGAATATAAGGTCTTTACAAACCACCACATATGCAAAACTCAGATTTTGAACAACATTTAACAACATGTCTTGATAAAATGTGTATTTCTTTCGACCACCTGTTATGTATAGGAGATTTTAATTTTGACTTGTTGAAAAAGAAAAATGTAAAACTCTCTTAAACGTCTGTAATAATTTTAATTTGGAAAATCTGGTAAAAGGCCCCACTCTTGTATGATGAAAAATCAAGACCCCACCCTTATAGACGTTATTTTAACTAATGCCAAAAACTTTTTTTGTAACACAGTGAATTTTAATTGTGGTCTTAGTGACTGTCATAATTTTATTGCTACATTCTTAAGAGAACAATGTCAGGCAGTATCAAGGAAAAGGGTAAAGATCAGAAGTTATAAAAAATTCGATGAAACCAAGTTTAATGAAGATCTATCAAATGTCCCATTTCATATTGCCCATGTTTTTGATGATATAGATGACATTTACTGGACGCATGAACACATGCTTAAACAGGTTATGGATGAACATGCCCCAGTTAAAGAAAAGGTCCCCAAGAAACACCCCCACCATACATGAACTCCCAATACCGAGAGATTATATACAAGACCCGGGAAGCCAAAAATAAGTATCAGAAACATAAGTCAAGCGAAAATTGGTTACAGCTTACTAAACTTAGAAATTTTAAAACCAGGTCAAAACGAGAGTCCATCGCAGTCTATTTCAAAGAAAAATATGATGAAGGGGGGGGGGGGGCCCAAATCCAAAGACTTCTTGCCTACCATGAAACCCTTCCTATCCCAACACAGAAATCGGACAGTCAAATTATCTTTAAAACACGGAAAATAATACACTGATTTCTGATCAACACCAGGTAGCAGAAAATGTAAACACATTTTACATTAACATTGCTAAGAATATAGGTATAGAAAACAAAGTGCCAGTAAATGATGAACACCCTAGCATTAACGCCATACACAGTAAAATTAAGGCAGAGACATTCGACTTTAATAAGGTTACGGAAAAGTGTGTAAATAAATGTATAAAGAATTCTAAATTTTTAAAAGGCCACTGGTGTTCAATCATTCCCTCCTAAAATTATCATAGCAGGTCAAAATAATAGCCTTTTAACCCCAGTCACATATCTAGCAAACGCCATTATAGATCAAGGTCAATTCCCCGCTAAACTTAAGCAAGCACAGGTTACCCC
>NC_068360.1:1912791-1932791 GCF_020536995.1 Dreissena polymorpha | reverse complement strand
ATAGGGGGCAATAAAGGGATTAGTGATGGGAAGGTATAGTAAGACAGATCTTGAACAGCGAAATGTATTGTGAATGAATAGAACGTACATGACGTTTTGCAAATGTCGGGACAACTAGTCTCATATCAGGACGCCTGGCAAAATACCCCAAAAGCGAGACTATTCCTACGCGTCGGGACGTATGGCATGTTTGTTTTAAATGCCTTATATATATATTAAATCAATGCTAATCTAATCAGAATTTAATTACTCAAATAATAATCCCTTAAATCGCCGTGGTTCTTAATGCCAGTAAAAAGCGATAACTAAAGCATAAATATTATCGATGGGAAGTAATCTAAATCAATAAGAAGTATTGAAATAAATTATAATAACAGCAATGTGATTTCCGGATATATCTTATATTGTTTAGGCTTACAGCCGACCTACATGGTCTAAAGTGTTTTGCCTTACGCAAGATATTTGATTTTCATGGTTTATGTTTATTTGAATTTTAGTTGCAACGTTTCTGATAAACATGCTGCTATTTATCACATCTATGTTCTATGGACATCAATCAGTGACCAAGCAAAATCTTGACCAGCCAAAAGTATATTTTCTTATGTCAGAACAGCAAAGGAACGCCAAATATAACTTCTATCTCGCTTTGTTAATATATCTGTGATCGTCGTTACTTCTATTTTGTTCTCCAAGATTATCATCTGTAATTAAAAATTCTAGCTGGTTTGAAAGCCCCTTTGATTTCGATACATGTTAATACATAATATGCTTTGACACTCACTCAACTTGATATTCGCTCATCTGTGATCTGGTTTGATAGTCACTTTGAATTGACAGTCGATCTGATTTGATACACACTCTTCTTTGATACGCACTCTTCTTTGGTACTCACTCGGCTTGATTCTAACTGTGGTTTGATACATACTCTGCCTTCGTACTCACGCAGCATTGATAGCCATGCTCCTTTGATACACACCTTGCTTTGATACTCACTCTGCATTGATACTCACTCGGCTCTGATACTCACTCGGCTTTGATACTCGCTATGCATTGATACTTCCTCGGCTTTGATACTCACTCTGCATTGATACTCACTCGGCGCTGATACACACTTTGCTTGGATACTCACTCTGCTTTGATACTCACGCTGCTTGTATAAGCATTCTTTTTGATACTCACTCTGCTTTGATGCCCACTCTGCTATGATACTCACCCTGCATTGATACTCACTCTGCTTGTATAGTTACTATTCTTTGATAATACAAAGGCTGCTTTGTGCTTTGATACGCACTCTGCTCTGATACTCGTTTTGCATTGATACGCACTCTGCTTGGATACCCACTCTGCTTTGATTCACATGCTGCTTTGATAGTCATCGTGCTTACATACGCACTCTGCTTTGATACTAACTTCGCTTGTTACTTAATCTTGTTTGAAACTCACTCTGGTAAAATACTCACATTGTATTTCTACTCATTCACAATCTGTTTTGATAATAACATTTCTTTGATACTCACTTTGCTTTGTTACTCATTTGAGACTTATTTAGCTTGTATTTTGGCTTTGATTCACAATCTGCTTCGATAATCGAAGTGTGTTTCGTATGTTATATAAATATCGTGTAATTGGTTAAGAAAGATACTAACAATGTACTTTATTATTAACACTCACTCATAACTTTATTAAAAAGTGACTCGTGATATTAAAAAATCACTGCATTGTTATTGTAATTTTAATCATGTTTCATCAAGGTTTGAAAGAAATAAATCATATAATATCTCGGTGTATTTCATTTTTGAATGCTGTTTGAAAGGTTACTACTGACTAAAGTATCGATATCACAGCATTGTCTATTGTCCTGCTTACAAACAAATAGTCTTACACTAGCATACCCTTTGGGAATACTCAGTAACTGAGCAAGATTTGTCTGTCATGAATGAATGAGATTTTGTTGTATGGACAACAATCAAGATTGCTGATATAACGTTGTTTCGCCGTAGCTGTGTGAGACGGGGTTCTGACATAGATTCTTGTGATAATTACGTGCAGAGGATAAACTGATTGCTTATAGCATTGCGCAAAATTTAATGTTGTATAGAATGCAAACTAACAGCAACGTTGCCAATTATTTATGAACGATTTTAACGATTGTATGTAACAATCCCAATGATATATATAAAGCTTACTAAATTACTGATCATTTAGGCCAACGACACTGTCAAAGTTATTTCAATGGTTCAATGCACGGGAAAGGAAAGGAACCCTTCTAGCTTAGCAAACGTTCAAATGCTATAAACATAAGATGTTGGTAATTTATGTTGTAAACACATTCTGTAATATATATTTTTAAACCAATGCACGGGTTGGAAAGGAGGAAGTTAGAATCATTATAATCGCGACACGGCTGCCTAACACTAAATTGATCAGCTTTATTGTAAAAAAATGACATACTATTAATGTACATTTGTTGACATGTTCTACAAAAAATAGCGGTCAGCTGTGTTTATTTTAACGAATTGAAATAATGTGTAATGATTTATTATTAAATTATGTCTTAACTGTTCGTTAAATTAAGACTTATTTATCATTGAACATGTATAATTAGTCATTTAGGTAAACGCGTGTACATGTATTTAAGTAAAGTGTGATGACGAAATTATTGTTTGTGAAGTTTTATATGTTTTTGCTTGTATTGCGTAAACTTGTGTTGTATATATGTATGTTGTGTATATGTCTGTTTCGTATATGTGTGATGTTGCTCGTGCTTTAATGAGTGTCCTACTGTTTTGCAATTTGTTTCTTCTCATAAGTTAAGGACCAATAATAATAAATGACCCATAGCAACCACAAGTTTTCACTCTTGCTTTTGCAGCTGATGTTTCCGTTGTTCGTGTGAAGACACAATTTATTAATAGTTTGAAATAAACTATTTCTAGCAAGCTTCGCCGAATATCTACGAATCTGGAAAAATATTCTTTATCTTCTTATAATCACTCTTTATCAACAGACAATTACTTGCCTTAATGAATCACTGGTACATTGGACGACCTTTGGATTACGTCCAATATGGTCGCACTCATGGGCATTGAAACTCGAATTGGCAAATTCTTGCGAAAATATTTAAATAATAAGGAAGCTCCATAAAGCCAGCATTTTTTTATTTGTTTTACGGGAAATTTTTTCAAAAAAAATGAGTCGGGGGGATAAATAAAAATAAAATCATGAAAAGTGAGCAGTATACCAAAAAAATAAAAATAAAACTGCCTTAACTGATAATTATTTTTATTTATGAAAATTTACAATTAAGCCAATTTAACCTTATGTATACTTGCATGAACCTTTAAGTGTTTTATATTTCTTAATACACTGTTGTTGAAGCTTTTATAATAATAGTAAACATATTTTTATATATATTTATATGTAAAAGCACCTTTCGCATGTATTATACTATATTGCTTTAATAGAGACCATTAACCACGCCAGGTGTGTAATATGCACACTAAAAAATACTATTTAATATACAACAGACTTGTTTTATATCATGATAATTTGTATTAATCATGAGAAAAAATGAGCCACATAACAGGAAATTTGACCTTAGGGCGATTGCGACAATTTTGGCTCCAAAAGAGCAGTCTGATCAGGATCCAAACTGTTTAACATAATTGTCATTCAGTCAGTACTTCTAAAGATGTTAAGCGAACACTTTGGATCCTGATCAGACTGCGCTTGAATTGATCTTGATCCAAACTTTGTGTAGTGAAAGTTCTAGTACATAAAATGTGAATATTTAATTTAAGAAACCATGAGTTACAGACTTATAAAAACATGTGCTGCATTTCATTTTATATTCAGAGAGAGTTATAGTGTTTATATATGTAAAGTGAACACAAGAGGCATGACTACAATATTTGGTGTGTAACATCGTTATGAGGTTCTCTTTAAAGTTTGTTCAAATCATGCAGAAAATTTGCCCTCCCTAGGGGTTCCTGTTTTGCTTATAAATATAAAAAATATAATCGTTCTCTGAAACCGCAAGGCCCTTTGGTTTGTTGCGTTGCATGCCAACCATATAGTGGTTCTTTGCTAAGTTTCCTCAAAGCATGTCTCCGTGGTCAAAACTGTTTGCGCTTCAGGGGTCAACTGATTTATATAGATTAATGTATTTGATAATCCCTAACAACACAGACACCGCAAGGGTCAGGCGTTCAATATTTGGTGTGTAACATGTTAATGTTTTCTTCTTCTAGGTGTGATCAAATCATACATTTGGAGTTAAAAATAACCCGTCCTTGTTTCACATGCTTAATATTAACTTATATAATAAAGAGTTAAACAATATTATTCTCTCAAAACGCATGGGTTAGGTGATAATTATGTTGTTTGTGACATTGTATGGCGGTTATCTTCGTAGGTTTTGTATCATGTTCATTGGCTTCACATTAGCCCCAACAAAATATTGAGGTAAAAGACACAATATACCTAGAAACCTAGATTTATTTCATTGAACATTTTCTTAAGTGAAAGCCGTATAAAGAATTATAACTAACTCGCAAGATTAATTATATATATGTTTTGGAGGGGGTAATTGTTAGGTGAAATAGGGGAAAAAAGAATACTATTTTAAGGTGGGAATGGGGCCGAATTTCGGCCACAAAAAGGGCCAAACGAGGGCCCTGAGCACATATATCAACAGAGCCTGAGGTGTGATAAATTTATTTGCATTCCTTGCAGTACAAATCTTGCAGTATGGAAACATTATTTACAGTTGACAGAACATCATATTTTGGCTAAATAATAACTCATTTTTGAAAAATAATGTCAAGAAAAAAAACAAAAACTTTCTTGTGACTTTGACGGACATACGAACATCGGGACCCAATGTTATTTTCTTCTGAAGCTGTGTTGCATACTTTTTTTCTAAATAAAGGATATAAATGAGAGGTGGGGAATGGGATTATTGATGCCAGTACCTGTGGTTCAGTCCTCATGTTCATTATAAAGAAACGTAAAGTAGTACTTCTTAAACATTTTCGGGATGTTGATTTTTATCTATAAAAATATTACAGGATACGGTCACCATATTCAATATGACAGCACAACAGTTTTTATTATCAATATATATATAGAAATAGATATATTTATAGATAATATATAGATTCGAGTGTCGATTAACACGTGTGTCGTTTATTGTTTCATCCTGATTTTTGATACGTTAAATACCAAGCCCCGATTTATCGAACATCTATTTAAAACCTGTTAAATGGGTCAGTGAACGTTTTGGTTAATTGACAAAACTGATTCAAATTGTTTAAGATTTGCACATTTTGCGTTGTAAGTATGATTTTTGCAATGCAACCGTAATACTGAACATTAACCATGCTCTAAAATATCTATTACATGCATCTTTTGACGATTTAAAAACCTGAAAATTATAAAGCGTTACAAACGCGAAACGATTGTATGATTTGGAAAGTTCTTTTGTCATCTTTATATTTTATGACATTACGAGGATTGCTTAATATAATATATAAAGTATAAATACATCAAGTTCTATATTAACATTGATGGTCGATCGATTTAAACGATATACTTTTACTCCAAGGGTCAGTAATTCGGGCCTAGGTGTGGATTACTTTTTTACTTTCTTTTTTTTTTTATACTGGGATTCTTAAGTTCCGAAGTTAACTTTTATCAATTTAAAGCATTAAATAACAAACTAAAAACATGCAAAAGTCTGTGAGAAGATCTCTTTAAACAGGATGATTATTTTAAGCTTTCTTTTTCCATATTGCAATTAAGACTTTATTTTAAAATACTACAAGTTCTTATGGAAATGTACATTTCAAATACAAAAATATAAATACATTTTTGTACAATAACATCATTTTTAGAACAGTACAAAAACAATGATCTAAAGCCCCAGTCGCATATAAATACCGGATCAACACGGATCCAATCCGGCACGATCCAGCATGTAAACCGTGTATGCCGCTGTGTAGCTCCGTGTGGATCATTGTAGGTCCTTGAACGTCCCAGAAAGTCCTTGATGCTCCGGGATGGGAGGTTCATAACTTCTGTGTCGATTCGTGACGATTCCAGCATCCCGGATATTCCGGGATGGTCCGTGTAGCTGCCGTATAGAGTCCGGGGACAGCCATGTATGCCGTGGTTGTCCGTGTGCGTCCTTGACAGTCCGGGAACACATTTCAGTGAAACACGTTGTAATTATATGGTATATATTATATAGAGAATAGGTAGTTAGTGTTTAACGGGGAAAGATTACCATGTAAGGCGTAAGAGCTTTATTCGGCGAGCCGAGCCCGATAAACTTTACCCAATAAAGACACTAACCATCTATTCTGTTTACCGGGGTATCCTGAAGCTTATATTTTGTGAGTGTTTGCTTTATTTAAAGCTTTTCTTGTCATGGATAAAACATATAACTTCGATTAAACTATATAGCAACCGTTAATTGTAGTTCCGTCATGTGATATAGGCAATTCTCAAAAGACGTGTCAACTAACGGTATATCACTTAGTTTACACAACATCCCTTTCCAAAATCACATCAGTAACATAAATGTATACTCACACTTCAGGCTGATCTGCCCTTTCCTCTCATTAGTTCTACACTAGGAAGTTTAGCCATGTCTGTTGTTGCCTCTCTTCTTGTCTAACAGTCCTTACGCTCTCGTACAAGGTCATCAACATCTTCAACACAGGCACGGACTCCAGATTAAGCTCTGACTGCGTTTTAATTCTGTCTTCTTCTTGCTTTCCGTGCACAAATTAGGGTTCTCATTGATCAAATCGACTCCTCTCCCTCTGAAAGGACGTTAGACATCTTCTTTTGTCTTAAAAGCATCAGTTTCCTTTGATGCTTGTAGGTTCACTTATGAAGCTGATTGGTTTGTTTTAATCGAAACCTAAAGTTTGTTTCCTCTTGTTTCTTTTGTTTTACGTCGGTAGCGGATGGTGCCCGTAACGGTCGTTTGGGAATTGGAAAGCCCACTTTTACAGTTCGTTACGTTTTGAGTGCCATTTTGACGTGTTTTAGCTTTAGTTATATTTCAAGATATTGGAGGCCATATCGACCATAGATGGAGTGTTTACTACTATAACACCTAAAAAATAGAATATTGAACATATTCGACCGGCCTTCTCTTGCGTAGCACAATGTAGAATAGTGAATGACTAAAAGAGTCTGATAACAGTCATAATCATTTCAATGTACTCCGAAGAGTTGCGTCGCCTAGAAAACATCTTTTGCTGGACATGATTGTATATGATGTGATAAGCAAACTTGAAAAGACTGTGCCTTTCCATTTAATGCTTAGTTTGTGAGGCTGCTCAGCATATTTTGTTTGAGGTTCTTACTCATATTCTCTATTTGTTTGTTTACACATCATCTATATCACAATCATATATTTTCTGACAAATTATATTTTAATATATATAATTATGCAAATTATCTATGCAACAAGTAAACCATTTAAAACCAGAATATTATTCAAGTCATTCAAAATTAGTGTTTTTTTATTTGATTGGTTGTCACTATTGTGTGTTATCTGTTTTTACTTATTATTTTTATTGGTTTACAATGGTTTTGCCTTCTGTTAAGTTCATATGATTTACATTCTGTATTTTATTATTTTCAGGGAGGAGATACAATTATCTTCTACAGACTTAAAGTGATATCTTGATAATAAACGGTTAATATAAAATAATACATGTTCAAAAGTGTCATGGAGTAATGTTCTTTTAACTCTTTCATTGACCAGTCTTGACAAACCAGACAACTTCTGTTTAACTACCTGATGGTGCAAGTATTGCAGTGAAAGAAAAAAAAGCAAAGTAAACATTGAATACAAATGTAATTACACATTTTGACAATTCAACGAATCGAACAATATTGCATGTTTATTACATGGTGCAGTGGTAACAAGATCTTGCAGCCCTCGTTCAGGACTGGTGCTGTTGACAATCCAGAAAACTTCTGTTTAATTACCTGATGGTGCAAGTATTGCAGTGAAAGTAAAAATTCAAAGTAAACATTGAATACAAATGTAATTACACATTTTGACGATTTAACAAATCGAACAACATTTCATGTTTATTACATGGTGCAGTGGTAACAAGATCTTGCAGCCCCCGTTCATGACTGGGGCTGTTGAATATTTTGATTAAGTATTTTCAGATATTCAGATTTCATATGAAATTGATTTCATGTTTTACATAGTACAATTTAATCGTTGTTAGTAAAGTGAACCCCAAAGTGAAGAAATGTTGATGATGATAGTTTGTTAAGTTTCAATTGGTGCTTTCATATGTTGCTATAGCAAGATTTAAAAAGTCATAAATTGACAGATTACACTTTGTGAATACTTCTGTACTTCTTAATAAAGTTGCTACTGAATTACTAGTCTTAAACATGTAAGATTTACATGATTTCTTGTTAAATTGTAATGTAGTTATTAAGATAGTGTTTATTTAGATATACTACAGAAACCCGTACAGGGCTTTGTTTCTTTTTTGAGCAATGGTCTTATATAGGCCCCTTTTCCCAAAACAAAGGCCCCTTTCCCGAAGATTTTTTTTTTCAAATGATGCAATTTTTTCCCAAAATTAAAGCTTACTTTGCGAAATGTCTTCCCCTTATTCAGTTGTGTCGATATTTTCCCCAAACTGGAAGGTTAGGCCCTTTTTCCGAATCAAGAAAAAAAGCCATGGCATAATATTGGAAGCTAAATAAACTGCAATAGACCACAATCAAGCATCATAAGGTTTATATTGTTACTTGTTGTGAAACCACTGTTTTATTAACATGCATGATCAGAGTTTATATGCATCTAATAAATATCAGTAATAACATAGAAACAAAAAACATAAATATATACCTCTATTAATGTTTACACTTTGTTTTGATTATCACATGAAACAATAAATATAAAACGGTATGTTTATGTAGTTCGGTAAGAGATAAAGCCTTTCGTAAACACCACTGAATTAAGCAGAGTCACAGTCTCTATCACTGCAGTTGCAATATTAAACTTGCTGCATAACAACACCTTCTGTGTCGGTGTTCATGTTCTTCTTACACAGCTTCGCACATTAAAACCGGTATAAATCTTTTGACGAATCCTTTTCAAATCTGAAAAAACAACAAAAGTATACCACCTTTTAACTTAAAAAGTGCTTTTACTTTCTTTGTCTTTTATTTTTACAAAAGTATGTACAAATAATTAAGCAAAATATGATCATGATATTTTAAAAAGACTATTGAATAGGAAAAAATCTTATATTTGAGCAAAACATGTTTGTTAGAAAAGATAATAGATACAACTTCAACAGTGTGGTTTATTTAATATGTTCAGTTTAAAATAAACTAGTTTGAACAATACACAATTAATTGAGTATTCCATCATGCAAAAGATATAAAAATTGGTTAATTTGATATATTATCAGTACAGACTTAAACACGTGTTATAGAATCTTATAATAATGTGTTCAGATTAATTGCTGGATGTTATTTAAGTATACACTTGCCTTGGACATTTATCATTTTTAAGCACAAACAAAATCTTGGTGAACAGGACCATCATCATGCTAATCTGCCATGACAGTTAGGCATATTTGAAGGATACCAAAATAGAATCTGACCTTGAAGTATGACCTTGACCTTGACCTTTCACCACTAAAAATGTGCAGCTCCATGAGATACACATGCATGCCAAATATAAAGTTGCTATCTTCAATATTGCAAATTTTATCGCAAAAGTTTGACGCAAACAAACAAACCAACAAATGAACAAACAAACCAACAAACAGACAGGGCAAAAACAATATGTCCTCCAGTATAGACTGGGGGACATAACAATCCAATTTCGTCGAAGACCACTAATACATTAGTCAAAATTTGAGATCAAAGTCACTTTTAAGTGTAGCAATAGCACCGCCTAGCGGTTGCAGACCACTTCTCCATTTTTCTTATTAAAGGTGAAGGGACCAATCGCAATACTTCAATCAAAAAGGGGGGAGGGTTCGGGTGGAGAGGGGTGTATAGTGTTGGGGTGTGGTCATTTATTACATTATCTTTCAACAATGAAAACAAACGAAAAAAATATTTGTGTTTGGGGGTGGATTCTTGGGTGGGATGGTTTGAATAACACAGTCTTTCAAAAATAAAATAATAAAAATAAATATTTTTTTTTAGTTATGAGCGCTAGCGAGCAACTAATGTAGAGCGATTTTTGCAAGTCAGTCTGCTTTTAACTACGCTAGGCGGAGCGTCGTTGTATTGAACAATCTGTATTGTCCAATGAGAGCGCACGCTTTGCATGAGCGACAGCACTCGTAGGCCTGCACTAACTGCAGTAAAATTATGCAGACGACGAATACTAGGAGCGTCTGATCTTCTACGCTAGGAACGATAAACACCGAATCTGCCTGTTTATAGTTCACCAATGGTACACTGCTGTGTGTGTATGTAATCAATAGTGTTTAGCAGCTTGTAAGACGACATTGGTCAGTCTAGTGTTTAACAGCTTGTGCGACGATATTGGCCAGTTAATCATTTAAATCTGTACATATAAGCTGCTTTCAGGGAAAAATGGGCTTAATGCATGTCAAATAAGATTAACATGTGCACACTGATTAGTCTGTGCAATGCGCATATGGTCTGGGTGGAGTGTATTGTGGTTTGTCAGTTAAGCGTTGTTTTGCCAAAGTATGAATCATATTTGATCGTAAATAAAGAAGTTATGTCAATTTTAGCAAAATTTAATATTTTGACCTTGAGAGTCAAGGTCATTCAAAGGACAATATCAAATTCAACTTGCCAGGTACAGTACCCTTATACTAGTAAGAAAGTATTTGAAGTTTGAAAGCAATAGCCTTCATACTTTAGAAGTAAAGTGGATCTAAACATAAAATTTAACCAAATATTCAAAGTTACTAAGTCAAAATTCGCCCATAATTCTGTCAAAATGCGAGATTGAGTAACATAACTTTGCCTGCACAGTCCCCTTATGATAATAAGCAAGTGTTCCAAGTCTGAAAGAAATAGCTATGATACTTTAGGAGTAAAGTGGATCAAAACACTAAACTTTAACAAATATTCAATTTTCTAAGTATAAAAGGGGCTATCATTCTGTCACAATGCCAGTCAGAGTTACATTACTTTGCCTGCTCAGTCCCCTCATGATATTTAGTAAGTGTTGCAAGTATGAAACCAAAAGCTTTGATACTTTAGGAATAAAGTGGATCTAAACACAAAACTTAACCAAATTTTAAATTTTCTACGTATAAAAGGGGCCATAATTCTGTCAAAATGCCAGTCAGAGTTTTATAACTTTGCCTGGACAGTCCCCTTATGATAGTTAAAAATAATGCAAGTATGAAAGCAATAGCTTTGATACTTTAGGAATAAAGTGGACCTAAACACAAAACTTAAACAAATTTTATTTTTTCTAAGTATTTAAAGGTCACATTATTCTGTCAAAATGCCAGCAGAGTTATCTAACTTTGCTTGCCCAGACCCTTCATGGTAGTAAGTAAGTGTCCCATTTTTGAATGCAATAGCTTTGATACTTTATGAGAAAAGTGGACCTAAACACAAAACTTAACCGGACGCAAACGCTGACGCCGAAGCCGAGGCTCAGGTGATGACAATAGCTCATATTTTTTTGAAATAGATGAGCTGAAAATCAATCAGCTTCCGATAACTGCATGTTTGACAGCAATAAATTGTGAAATCTTGAAAGCACACAGTCAATCGGAGCCCATTTAATCACTAGCAGCAAATGACATATTCTTGTATTTAATATCATGGGAGCCTGTAAACTGCAGCTAGTGATCAATATGCATTGCCGGCTCACATTAAGATGTTAGAGGGAATACAAAACTGCACATTTTGGGCCAAAAATAATGTTCTTTGACTATTTTGCAGGCGGCAATCTGGTCAAAGGGGGGGGGGGGATTCGAAACCAAGCGTACGAAAAAGTTGCTCATTTTGGGGGTTTATGCTTGAGGGAAAGGTTAAAATGAACAACATGCACATATGGGGGCAAGCATTATAAGCTTAACAACTGAGTTCCATAAGGTAACAAGGGCAGAAATGCAGCTCAGATCATCGCAGCTTTCCAAAAGGGGTTGCTAGTACTTCTTTTGGGGACACAGCGTTCCGCAGAATTCTCGACACAACAGATATCATTACTATTTCTCCTAAACACTATGTCCCCTCCATATATTTGACCTTTGACCTTGAAGGATGACCTTCAACTTGACCTTTCACCACTCAAAATGTGCAACTCCATGAGATACACATGCATGCCATATATGAATAGTGTATATTATATGAGCGATTTTGACCCATATATTTAACCTTTGACCTTGAAGGATGACCTTGACGTTCACCTTTCACCACTCAAAATGTGCAGTTCCATGAGATACACAGGCATGCCAAATATAAAGTTGCTATCTTCAATATTGCAAAAGTAATGGCAAATGTTAAAGTTTAACGCAAAGCAACAAACCAACAAAAAAAAACAACAAACAGGGTAAAAACACTATATCCCCCAGTATAGACTGGGGGACATAAACATAGAACAACTGATGGCTGAAAATGCCAACATTTGTCAAGAACATCAATCTACGGTAAACAACAAAGGGGGACACTTACTACAACAATCAAACAGTCAGACGCGACACTCTTTTAGGCCGGAACCATGACCATAAGCATTTTGTGTGAAAACAACATCAACAACTAGCAAATTGTAGGGTTACAAGTAGCAATTCAGCTGCACTGCATCAATGTTTAGAAATAAACCTGTTCAATGCCAACTTTTGCTGCCAACAAAGCACGAGCTTTACATGTCAAGACGCGGAACTATCAATACAAAGTACATGAGGAATTACACGACGGCAAGGGTTTAAGTTACCAAAAATCTTATTATGACAGTCTTCCACACGTTAAGCATCATAAATATGCTAATTTGCTTGTGTACCTGAAAATTAGTATTATTACCTCTTGTGGCATCAACAGCATCTTTCCAATGGCCCTCGGGTCAGCCGCAGAACTTCCGCTACCCGAAAAAGTAAAATAACCCGATTTAAATAGATATAAAATATACAAAAGCAAGCATTTATGTATTTTAAGTGTATTTTAATGAATGAAAGGAAGTAAAAAATCTTCTTAAAGTCATGATTTTACTAAATATGCAGGCTGGCTAAGTTCCATGCCTGCTTCCTTTTCAATTCTGTAAAAATGTCCGCTATACCATGTTGGAGGAACGGGGCTCTTCTTACATGTTCATGCTTTACGCACAAGCTATTGTTACATGAGTGGCTCATAGAGTCCCTGGCATTGAATTCTGATTTCATTTAGCACATTAACCCCACATGGTCAACCAATATGCCGTTGACTTTAAGTCGTAAAGCTATTTAGCAATTGTTCGACCATAATAGGGTGGGGATCTACTTTAAAAACAACCATTCCATATCAAACAATCTATATACATGTATTAAATGCACGTATTTTTTACTCTTTTGCTAAGAAATTACCAAAAATCAGCTTTCCCAAATATATTTTGCACTGACAGACAATATTCAATTTTAACATGAAATTAGTTCATATAAGAGAAATTGATTCTGGTTAAAATATGTTTTTCTTGCATATTTTTACATTCCCATGCATATTGCACCAATGTAATAAGTTTGGCTTGTTTGTCTGTCCATTTGGCCAGTCTGCCCCATATTTTCAAATGCAGGTGATTTCGATCCGTAGAAGGCCATTTGGAGCCTCTAAAAGCGCAAATGTACCTTTAAGATTTAAAGCTTGTGTGTTCTATACCTGCGACAAAATACCAAAACAAAACAAGTAAACATGCCCGTGGGGCTTATGTGGGGTGACGAAAGAATGACTTTGTTAGATATCTTCACTCTAAGCAATTTTGATAATGCTTGTTTTGTGTATTAAAAAAAACACCCCAAACAAGTCAATTTCATAGCAAAAAATCCAATTGTTAGATCAAAGTCACTTTAAAGTGTAAAAGTCTATCAGCTTCCAATAACTGCATGTTTTACACCAATAAAGTGTGAAATCTTGAAAGCACACTGTCAGTCGGAGCCCCTTTAATTACCAGCCGCCAATGACATATTCGAGTATTCAATGTCATGGGGGCCTTCAAACTGCAGAAGGTGATCAATATGCATTGTCAGCTTACATTAAGTGGTTAGAGGGAATACAAAACTGCATTTTTTGGAATAAAACATGTACTTTGACTATTTTAAGGCGGCAATCTGGTCAAAGGGGGGTTCGAAACAAAGCATAAAAAAAGGTTGCTCAATTTGGGGGTTTACGCTGGTGGGAAAAGCTAAAATGAACAAGATACAGCTATGAAGGCAAGCATTATAAGCTTAAAGTAACAATCACGCTCAAAAATATCGAATATTTCGTTAAATAAAGCTTACCCATAAAAAAATCAATGTTCCTTTAAGCAAAATGCAAAATTTCAACGTTAGATGTTGTCTGGTAGAATTGATTTAACGAGATACAAAATGCTCGTTTTTATTTTTTGTGGCCGCAAATAATTCCATTTATATCTCCCGTGAAATATCCGAACATTTACGGGCGAACACGAGATTGGATACGGTAAGCGTCGGAAGCATGACGTAGCTCTCATGAATAATCATTCTGTGAAATCAAAATGAATTCTGGGTAACTGGAACTTAGCGAATGCGAAAATGGGTTGTATAAATTATGCAAATGAACGCAACCCGAATGAATCCGATCCTGACTCGAAAGCAAAAGTAGATTACATCGTGGAACGATATTTAGATATTTAGATGCTTAAAACTTGCCGAATGCTTGTAATATAACGCTTTTACATCAATGTTACTTTTTTTTAGGGTCTTCCTATTGTATTTAACCATCGTATGGTACTACTTGTTGTCGAATGTTTTTATATAGCATAATACAGTAGCCGTATGTATTGGTGAGCGTGATAGTGACTTTAACAACTGAGTTCCATAGAGTACAAATGGCAGAAAGTCAGCTACGATCACTGGAGGCTTCCAAATAGGGGTTGCTAGTACTTCTTTTGGGGACACAGTTTTCCGTAGATTTCGCATCACAACAAATTTCATTACTCTGTCTCCACTTTCTATGCAAGGACAAGCAAATAAGGAGAATACTGCCCTTAAATTACTGAATGAGAGATGCAACCACCAAAAACTAGAAAAACTGGTTGCTGAAAACGCCACAATTAGTAAAAAAAATTGATCTAAGGTAAATCGAGAAGGGGATACTTGCTACAACAATCAATCCTATGTTTGAGTCAGACGCGACACTCTTTCAAGCCAGAGCCATGGCCAGAAGCTTATTGTGTGAAAAATACACCATACACAAGCTTATTTTAGGGGTTACAAGTAGCAATATCAACTCAGCTGCACTGCTTCAATGTTTAGGAATAAGGGTAAACATGTCAAGTGTGCCGACTTCCGCTGCCAACAAAGCACGAATTTTACGCGTCAGGACGCGGAACTATCAATACAAAGTGCATGAGGAATTACAGGACGGCAAGGGTTGGATTGACCCAAAATCTGATTATGACAGTCTTCCCCACCTTAAGCATCAAAGATATGCTTATTTGCTTGTGTACCTGATAGCAAATAAGTATTTTTCCCGTTTTTGGTATCAACAACCTCTATCAAGTGGACCTCGGGTCAGCCGCAGAAAGTACCCGATAGAAATAGATATATAAAATATATAAAAACAAACATGCGTTTATGTATTTCAATTATATTTTTATGAATGAAAGAAAGTGGCAAAGCTGGTTACATCCATGATTTTACTAAATAGGCAGGCTGGCTCAGTTCCATGCATGCCGCTTTGTCCATACTGTAAGAAAATCTGCGGTTCCATGTTGGTGGAACCGGGCTTTGTTTACATGTTGATGCTTTACGCATAAGCTATGGTTGCATTAGTGGCTAACAGAGTTCCTGGCGTTGAATTCGGACTTTATGTAGGACATTAACGCAACACGGTCAACCAATTTGCCTTTTATTTGAAGTCGGAAAGTAATTTCGCATTTGTTCGGCCATATTAGGGTGGGGATCTACTTGAAAAATGTCTATTCCAGATTAAACAATCTGAATTCATGTATTCAAATCACTTTTTTTCTACTCTGTTGCTAAGAAATGACCAAAAATCAGCTTTCCCAGTCATATTTTGCACTGACAGACAATATTTAATTTTAATCTGAAATTAGTTTATGTCACAATATGCTAAAAGATTTCCTTCACAAATTCACAATTCACAAATTCAATGTGAAAGCAATAACTTAAAAAAAAAATAAAGTCAAAGTTTTGCGCGTAGACACCCTCATAACCATTTCTTTTCTTAAACAGCATTCCAAACCAAATCGATTTAAACCAAAAAAAGATAGGTGATGTGGTATGTTTTATGTCCATCTTTTTACCGGCTTCTCTCCAGTTGATTAGAGATTCTCGCCAAGTGCCAAAGTCTCATGTAGTTTCCAACCTCAAAGAAAAACAGTGAATTTGTAGTATACAACAATGTTTCCCTTACTACATTAACACAGAAATATTCAAACATAAAGACATGGCAAGTGTCCATACAAAGAATTGTGTCTTCAAATGAAAGACGTTCAATTGTTTAGAGGGTATAGCATTGAACACCAAAAGTATTTAGTATACTATAACCTGATGGTATAACTTTGAACGTCATACTCCGTTAACCTAAGGCCTCTTGAACGGTATAACCCGAGTCGTATCGGGTGACGTAGTGTAGCTACATTATTGCTGTACATCAGCTACATCAGCTTCCCCACCAAGTACAAGCTGATCAAGTCCCTCGTAGTCTCCATCCAACTGCAAGAGATTGACGCTTCATGCGGACAAAGAAAGCAGGATACAGACCTTTGAACACAATTGTCTCTGAAGACTGCTCCGCATTGTGGTGTGTTTGGGTAAACAAACGAATGTTACGCATATAATTTCAGTGGCTACTTTATTATCACTCAACGATAGAAGAAATAAACGCCTAACAACTAACTAACCAAGATCAGAGGTCAACATGCAGGTATATAAAACTTGGGGGCGGAGCGTTGCTATGCTAGGCGTGGTGTAGAGACATCATCTAAATACACAACACGCATCTACTAAATGAAGCAACACACCAAAGACTATGTCCGAAACATGACTGCAACACTTGTAAGCCCACAAGAGCCCATCCTGGCGACCTTCAAACGACTAAAATGGCTTGTTTCGGACACGTTACCACGCAGTATTCGATGTAAAATACTTTTATCCAGGGCACATTAGAGCGGGGAAGCCGTCGAGGCCGTCAGAAGAAAAGCTGGATGGATAATGTGAAAGATTGGACGTCCGTGTCAATTGACGAATTACTCTCAGAAGCCCAAAACAGAACTAACTGGCGGAGAATCAACGTGACGTCGTAACTGATTGCTCCCCACCGGCTAGACCACACAGGGGAATGATGGCAATGATTCCCTTTAAATGACGTTCACACTTGAAATAAAAGACAAAGTATGACAGATTATGATAATGACACAGTATGACAGGGTATGATAAATCCCATAGTTGCTGTCACTTTATCTCATTTTTAGGTCGTAAAAAAAGTAATTGTTAACACATTTGAAAAACAATATGTACGAAATATACGTTTTAACCGACATTAAATAGTTTCAATAACAATTACTTATTACCTGTTGTTTTAGCTTACACAGAAAAAAATTTATTCGTATATGGGCGTTGATATTCTGGTTGTTGTTATTCTTGTTGTTGTCGTTATCGACTCTGATCGCATGATTATTTAAACCTGTCAGCATAAAAACTTTGAACTGTATTCGGTCCGTGCAGGTGACCGAAAACATAATCAACCGTCATCGGATACTAATCTTTACACTGTCACATGGAGCAACCGGAGATAATCGACGGAATCAGACGAGATAACACCGTATGAAATCTTTGATTGTGTTCTATTTTGCACGAAGTATTGCGTACAAATCCCGATAAAACAGAAAGTTAAACGAATTATTTGGTGGGCGTTTTATATAACATATAATAACTTTAGCAGGATTATGACAGTGGAAGCAACATTTAGGTTCACGCCGTATTGTTATATTTATATTTAATTGGAATTGTATATTGTTCCAACATAGTGAGAAAAAACGTTATACTTTTTAATCATATAAATTATATTTGAAAGCCATTTTTTTTCAAAATTGAAAGTGAACATTGATTTTAATACCAAATAATTGCGATTTTAGAAGGACTGTTGCACACCACGATAATTCAAGAGACGTAGCAACAATATTGTCGATGCATTATGCGAGTGTATGATTAAGAACTTGACAAAATCGGCCACTCTGATCTGCAAGATCTGAAACGTTCTTCACCATTCATACAACAGGGAAGCATAAAAAATCCATAATAAGGATAAAATGTTTGTCCCGTTCGTAATGGATATGAAAGGCATAGACATATGCCAGTCGCATGGCAAGACGATCAAATTCTACTGCCATAAGCACTCAAAACTCTGCTGCACTACTTGTGGTATCTTACATGGAAAATGTGATCGATTAGATGAAATAGCCACTGCTTCTCAACGACAGATTCTAGACCTGAATGCCTTAAAAAGGGTCTTACTACAATCAGAATCGGATGCAGACTCTTTAATAGCGGACTGTAAGAAGTCAAAGACGGATTTTAATCAGTCCATTGCAAGTATTTCTAAAGAGTTGCATGAAATGAGAGACCGTGTCATGAAACTTTTTGACATGGCTGAGAAGAGAATAATGAATGAAGCGAATGCAATAAAGTCTGTGGAGGTCAAGCGACTTGACGATATTAATGCAGCATCTTGCAAGATTAAGACCAACATCAATCAAGTGTTGTCAATTTGCTCCGCTCTATTGGAAAATGGATTGCCCGATCAAAAGTACATATTCTGGAGAAATGTTCAGCAGAAAAATAAAACGTTCATATCTGATATAACTGAACAAAAAAAGACGACTGTCACAATAAAAATGAAATTGTCTTTTCCGAAAGAGCTATCATCAATTCTTGAAAAAGGAAACGACGCCATTAAGTTCAGTTGCGAGCACACACATACAGGTATTCTACTTTTTATTTAATTAATATTACTAAATAATGTTTCCGTATTTGATATTTCTTTTACCTCGCAATTCACTACACATAGCCGTTATAATTTCATTATGAACCTTGTATTCTAAATAACAGTTGTGATGTTCTTTATGTCGACAGAATGTATGATAATGTTTGTGAACAATTACACAATTCAAGATTTAATTGGTCGTTTATCGCGATTTCGTTATCAGCGGATGCATATAATTTACTGACTTATTAACGCATTGGTGTTTCTTTTATTAATGCATAATTCCAGCAGTTCATTTCAATTTTGAAATTCGTTCATGAAATTTGGAATTTCATTAAAAAATGTTTGCCTTTTTCTCCAACAATGCAATTTAAAATATGCATCATTAACAGACTTTTGTGTCTCGCATTTGTTTAGACATCATAGGCAAATGTGTGTCTATCATTTCTTACTATCTAGGCATTTCTGGTATCAGTTGGGACTACTTATTTCGGTATTCTGACAAATCATGTCATACCCATTAAAGTCGTGTATTCGTTAACCGGAAGTCGTGTCTAATGGCCTGTCATTTGAATAAAAAGCACACCTGTTGCAGTGCACGATGAGTAGGATTGTAAAGAAACAATGTGTGCGTTGCGTAATACTACTCAAAGTGTTACTAGCTTTGACAGATGGTCCGTATAATCATGGCAAAGGTGGCCGCGTCCATGCTCATTAAAACTGGTATACAATGTTATTTAGTGCGTGAGAGAATGAGAGAATCAGAGCAAATGAAAACATCCATCAAAACCATACAATATTTACAAACTGCCTTGAAAACCAGTTTTGATACAGTATAA